>NC_092874.1:433614995-433857495 GCF_028372415.1 Notamacropus eugenii
ATTCATTCTAAGTGCTCTACACGAGAAAGCATCCTTCATAGGGGTGTAAGGTAGGACAGGGGGCTATAAATCTGGAATGCTGCATATAGTACCCCCAAATTTTATTTATGGATAATTTGCTAAATATTTTTTTTCTCTCTTTTTGTTCTTTGTTGTAAGAATGGATCTCTTGGAAGGGCTGGGAGAGGATAAAATGGGAAATGTAGGTGGTATAAAAACAAAAGATATCAATAAAGTTGTATTTTATTAAAAATGCACTAATATAAGACAGCTTCAAAAACTTTTCAAAAAAGCAAAAACAAACAAAAGAAAGTGCCAGCGGAACAGCGTTTGGCTAATTACATGTCAGCATTTCCTAATCTGGAAAATGAAAGGTTAGGTGATCACTGGAACAGGTGATCTCTCAAGTCCCATCTGACAGAGAGCTGGTACAGTGAACAGAGTTCTAGATCCTGGAGACAAGAAGATCTGAGTACAAATTCAGCCTCGGACAATTACCAGCTGCACGATGCTGGGTAAGTCATTTAACTCTTCTCAGCCCCAGTTTCCTCGTGTGTAAAATGAGGACAATGACAGGTTTGTTGTGAGGATAAAATATTTGTAAAATGCTTCATAAAATTTGAAGTGCTACATAAATGCTAACTATTATTATTAACATTCAATAAGCCTATGAGTGTGCTTATAGCAAATATCAGACCATCCTATCACTGGTGGTGAACTCACAATCGGATGTACTTGGAGGAAGCGATTATCACAATATTTTAATGTATCTGGCCTATATAACAAGACCTAAAATTAATCCAAAATCAAAAAATGGAGCTTGTCTCTTTTAGAAATAATGTAAAGATAAGACCTCTCCCAAAGACTCATGATGGAAGATGCTGTCCACATCCAGAAAAAGAACGATGGCGTCTGAGGGCAGACTGAGGCATGCTGCTTGCTCTCTCTCTCTGTTTGATTCTTCTTTCTCATGGTTTCTCCCATTGGTTCTAATTCTTTTCTATATATTACACGTAAATGTGATGGTGGGGAGGGAGAGGGGAGAGGATGGGGAGGAAATCTGGAATTCATAATCTTATGGAAGTGAATGTTGAAACTAAAAATAAATAAATAAATGAAAGAATGACCAACGATTAATTAGAAATGATGATCATGAATCGTGGAAAAGGAGGCAGTCTCTCAGTTTCACATGTTTTAGCACCATGCTGACCATTTCCCAATGCCAGGCCCAAATCCTTGATGGCTGCCAGAGAAGGGCAGGGCAGAAACACTGTGTTCAGGGCCTCAGTGCCTCGGAATAGAGCCAGAAGAATTGTTTACACAAGGGCCACAATCACGTAAAAGAAAACAGAACTGAGAGACGTGAGAGTTCTAGTCCAGCCAGTGGCGACTAACGATGGTGAATGTCTCCCTCCTCTTGGCGGGGGGTGGGTGGGAGGCAGATGCAGAGGGAAGCTTTCTGTGGTTACATGGAGCCAACTGGCTGCTTGGTTTTTTGAAAGTATATTTACTCCAAAGAAGGATTCTGAGGGTTCTTTTAGCAGTCAAGGGAAGAAAAGGGAAAGGGGAGTGACAGCAATATAAAAAAAGAGCATCAATAAAACATTTGAAAATTAAATTTAAATTTAAAAAATGCAATAGCTCAGTACACCAATACCAAAGAGAGGCTAATAAATAACAATCCAAGTGGCCCATAGGAATATTGACCTTATGACTGGACTTGGCAACTACAGACATACAAGAATGTTGGACTGAAAGATTAGTTAGAGTCCCCTGTACCTCAGTACCAGTAAACGCTGTCTTCTGTACCACAGCTTGCCCTATTTCACTTTAATTAAAAAGCATATATAGGTATCATTGATAATTTAATCTCCAAAAGCTTACCACTTTTTGTATGTACACAGAAAAATACTGAGATGCCTCTGCTAAAATAGTTCATGTTGGGAAGAAGCGGGGGAGAGGGAGGGAGCAAGAAGAAGAAAACAGAGGGAAGGGTGGGGGAGGTGAGATGGGGAGAGAAGACAGGAGAGATGGGGAGGAGAGAAGGAGAGGAGGGAGAGATGAAATGAGAAAAGAAAATAAAGGAGGAAGAGAGGAAAGAGGGAAATAAGAGAGAAGGGAAGAGAGGGGAAGGGAAAGGGGGAAAGATAAGTAGAAAGAGAAAAAGAAAAGGAGAGAGTGGTGGAGAGAAGAGGAGGAGAAGAAGAAGAAAGAAGAATATTCTGTTAGGCAGCCTCTGCTACACAATCATCTGTGCAAAATAATGCCCCCAGAAGCTGGTTTTATTACAAAGAGGTGAAAATTTTCAGAAGGAACAGAGTTTAACGAAAACTGCAAGGTCATATATTCATAAAGATGAGAAAAAAAGGCCTAAATCTAAAGAGACCTATTCCAACTTAAAGTCAACTCAAACAGAGAGTCTCTTGAGGCACCTCAGTTGAATGACCTCCTTTTTTCTTTCAGGCATCTGACCTTAACCAAGGTCCAAACCAAAAGGCAGAAAAATCCATTTCTACAACTAAATACAGGAGAAGCCCCTGTCCGCAGTACAGCAATTCCAATTTTCCTTCTACTGCTTGGCCCCACCACCCTTCAGATTTCTTGTGTGGCTGACTACATTATTCCCCCACAACTTGTATTCAGAAACTGGCAAGGAGCAGGCAGAAGTGAGCTCCCAAACGTGTCTTTTAGCCCTTCTTTAGCTATACAGGCCCCCTCTAGGGAGCCCACAGGCAACAAGGGTCCTTGGACGCCAGAGTTTCTGAACCCAGTTGTGGCATCAGCCCCTTGGGCAGTAGGCTGTCAAGCCTATGAACCCATTCTCAGAATCATATTTTTAAATGCATAAAATAAAACACATAGATGGACTTGGAGTCCACATTTTTTGGATGTGGTCAATGCTGGAATTTGTTTTCTTTGATTGTAAAATATTTCTTACAAGGGTTTTGATTTCCTTTTGTTTTGTTTTTCCCCAATGGAGAAGGGTAGGGAGAGAAAACTGATTTTTGCTAATTAAAATAAAAAAACAATACAAAGTACTACAATAGAAACCAATTATTGAAATAAAGATCTTTTTCCTTCATCCAAGATCACAACTCTCTGAAATCTGTCAAGAGCCTGTGGTCTACAGAATCTTACTAGGTTCTTACCACCTTTAGAGATGCCTCCCAAGGCAATGCCCACTTGTGATCTTTCCTGGCAAAGACCCCACAGGTGTGTTCCAAATAACACTGAACTCTATCACAATGTGAAGTCATCACTCAGTCCACGACAGTCCACTGCACACTATTAGCCTGTCTTACCTAATGTGTGTTTCAACAGCATTAGGAGGGCTTCTCTAGATTGGGCCAACTGTTGCGAGATCTCAGCCCTTGCTATTTTCTATCTTGTGGCTCATATCAATCACTCCCCAATATGGAGCTGAGTCATTATCTACTCTCCTTTGTGACTCCTCCCTTGGTAATCTTTCTTCAAACAGTAATTTCCCTCCTACCTTCATTTTACAACCCTAAACTTGGCCTGGTACTACAGCAGCTTCTTTCCCCTGTCCCATTCCCAATTTTGATATTTAAACACAGATAGAACTCTAACTAAAAGAACAGAGTTAGTGTTACTGAGATGTGTGTGTTGAAGATCCACCATGTGACTCACGCACTAACTGTCTCCCCTCTAAAGTAGAAATGCTGAGTAACTGCTCATAACAAATAATCAAGGCAGATGATAAAAATTAAGACTAGAGAGTTTCAGTGTCTTTCAGTTGAATGTTACATCATGACAATGGGCAAGCTTGGCTCCAGACAAGAGGTGAGAAAATGTTCCTCTTCCCTTTTGTTCTGGAGGCTATGGATGTGATATATTGCATTAGTAGAGACACACACTGTATTACCTAGTGCTTTATTTCCTCTCTGTTATGTGCTATGGCTTACTGGATAAAGGAAGGATATGTTTGAAAATGAATGTGATTAAAACAAAAGACATGAAAAATTAAAATAAAAAATGTTTTTAGGGTTCTCAGGGTGGATAGAGACAGGCAGTCTGAATATGAGGAAGACCCGAGTTTAAATCCTGTCTGACAAATATTGGCTCTCAAACTTTAAGTGGCAACAGTAAAAAAGTTGTTCATAATGGTGAACAAGGTTAGAGCACATGTTAGTCATACTGACAAACAAAATGTACACATATGAAAAAATAAAATGTCTTTCAGACTTGCTCCCTTCTGATCTCGCATACGCCCACTATGTTTTTCTCCATCTCTAGCCAGTGAGATCATTGCAGTAGGCCTGATTGGGCTCTTGAGTAGCACACAGACAATTAGCTGTGATTCTAAACGCCTCCCTAAAAGACAAAAACATCTATGAGGAGGAAGAAGAGAGGAGAAGAAAAGTGTCGTTTTTTTAAATTCTCTACAACAAATATTAGTGTTCCATCCACAAAGATTTGTACAGTTTTGTTTGTATGATTCTAATGGGTTGGTCATGCAGATGCCTGCAATGCCAACTGCATGTTATAAGCCAGTCAGTCTTTCTTTTTAAAGTAACATTAATAAATGGCCATGGCACAGTTGGCACTGAAAATAATGTGTGCTAGCACAAGTAATCTAATAATAATGCATTTCGCATTTACATAGTACCTACTATGTGTGTTAGCACAAGTGATCTAATAATAATGCATTTCGCATTTACATAGCACCTACTATGTGGCAGACAGGGTGCTAAGCACTTTATAAATATTATCTCATTTGGTGCTCACAACAACCCTGGGAAGTAGGTACTACTATCATCCTCATTTGACATTTGAGGAAACTGAGGCAAACAGTGGTCAAATGGTTTGCCCAAAGTAACACAGCTAGTAAACGTCTTAGGTAACGTCTGAACATTTGACTCTAGGCATTATGCCATTATGGAAATCCAGAGCCCCCCTCAAAGAAATCATTTCAAAAAAGGACCCATTTATCTCTCCTATGCCAACCTATCCCCTGCTTGTGCCTCCTTACTTCTCATCCTCAGCACAGGAATAAGGGAAAAGGAAGTGGCAAGTGGACAGCTCTTCATGTGTAGAGGTCATCTTCTCCAATGCCTTCATTTTACAGATGAGAAAATTAAGGCCCAGAGAAGTTAAGGGAATTGCCCAACATTACACAATTCCTTAATGGCAGAGTCCAGACTAGGGCTCAGGGCTCTGTTTGTTATGTCCCACATGAAGACAAACATTATCTTGGCCCAGTTCAAAACCCACTTCCTTTCTAAAGCTATCCTCCCAAATCAATCATTCAATCAGGCTCTGGAGGTATAAAAACTAAAATGAATTAGTCATAGCTCTTAACAAGTTGATACTCCATAGAGGGAGTCAACATGTACATGAATGAGGATATACAGACTGAAGGTACAACAGATACACAGTAATTTCAGGCCCATGGGTGAGTCACTGCAAAGGCTTAGAGAAGAGAGATGGACCATGGCATGTGAAGAACATCAAAGCCAGTTTGGATGGACCACAGAATGTGTAAAGGATAGTAATGTATAATAAGGGTCAAAAAGTAGCATGGTACCTGGCACAGTGTAGGTGCTTAATAGATGTGTATCAATTGATTGATTGAGGAGGAAGTTGAGACCAGGGTGTGAAAGGCTTTAAATTCCAAACAGAAGCATTTATGTTTAATTCTAGAGGCAACTGGGGGCCACTGGAGATTAGTGAATTACAAGGGCATTGTCAGACCTGTACTTTGGTAGCTAGACGGAGGTGTGTTCGTCCTTCACATTCATCCTTCGTTGCCAAAGAAGACCATGCCACCAGAGAAATGATGACATGACTTGCACTTGACTTTGTTTTGAGTGAGAGAGGGCTGTGTAGGTCACCAGCCTCACTTCTCTGAATCCAATCAGGATGACTGGAGATGACCCAGGATGAGGCAATTGGGGTTAAGTAACTTGCCCAAGATCATACAGCTAGTGAGAGTCAAGTGTCTGAGGTGAGATTTGAACTCAGGCCCTCCTGACTCCTACACTGGTGCTCCATCCACTGCACCACCTAGCTGCCCAACTAGATGGAGGATGGATTGGAGTAAGGAGTGACTTGGAATAAGGACTAGCTAAGAGTCTGTTATAATACTCCAGGCAAGGGGAATGAGGGCTTGAACTAAGGTTGGATGGGATAGATGTCATGGAGGTATAAACCACAAGATCTGGCCACTAAATGGACGTATTAAGTTGAAGAAGAGTTAAAGATGATATCAAGGTGGTAAAAAGAGGGATCTGAAAGGATGGGAGTTCTTGACAGAAACATGGAAGTCTGGAAGAAATGTGAGCTTTGGAGAAAAAGACAACAAGTTCTCTTTCGGATGTGTTGAGCTTGAAATGTCTATGATCCCCATCATTTGAAATATCCAACAGACAGCTAATGATGTGGGGATGGAGCCCTGCAGAGAGAGTGGGGTTGGACAGGAAGCTGTTTTAGTTCTCTGGATAGGCCATGGAAGCTGATAAAATCACCAGCATAAAGGATTTGGTAAAGAGCCAATAAAGGAGAGAACAGGGAAAGGCCAGAGCACAGAAAGCCACAAGAAATCAGAATCACAACAATCCAAAGAGAGGACCAGGTGCCTCTTCTCCTCCTCTTCCTGATACCTACAGCTCTCGGTGTCTCAGCAGGGTAGTCTAGGGCAGTGGTATCAAACTCAAATAGAAACCAATTTCTGAGGGTGTATGCTGACTTAGAAAACTACAAATGAACATTATCTATGCTGTACTGCATTTTTATTTATTTTGTTAGACATTTCCCAATAACATCTTAATCTGGTTCTGGTTTAAATGGTGAGTCTGACACTTGTGTCGAGTGAAGCAAGTGCTAGGCTTGGGAGTCAGAAAACCTAGCCTCAAGCTTCAGAGCCAGGACTCACATGCCACAGGAGAAGGGCAAGCCAATCAGCTGAGACTCAGGTTTCAGAACACTAAATTCTACTTCTCTTATCTGCCTAACAGGGAGTGGGATGGGTGCAGAGAGAAGGGAGAAAAGAAAGCAAAAGGAAGAGAGAAAAAGGGGAAAAAAGAAAAGAAGGAAAGGAAAGGGAAGCTAGAGAACAGAAATAGCAGTGCCGAGGCAAGTGCCAATTACCTTTAGTTATTACTTCAGTTATAAATAAATCAATAAAACAAACAAAATGAAGAAAGAGAAAATATAATAAAGGATTGAAAAATCCTCCTACTTTTCCTCCCTCTTTAGACAGTATTTATACCTATGATAGCTAGAAATAAGCAGTTCGAGATCAAAACTCATGGCTACCTCTTGTAGCAACCTAAAATCTAACGAAGAAAAACTTTCCTGAGCAAGTATACATATATGGGTGCATGCATAAGCACACCTGCATGCACACACGCACACACACACACACACACACACACACACAACTGTAACCTGTTGTCTTAACTTTACACCAGCTTCTTGCAGATTTGGCAATATTTTTAGGGCCTAGAGTTCACATAACTGCAAACCAACCCCCAATGTAAGATAAATCTTGGCTGAAGAGCAGTGTTTTAATTAAGTTTAAAGCCAAAATGGAAAAGTTTGCTATTGCACAATTGCTAGCAAACCACAGGGCTCCCTCCCTCATACAACAGCTTCACTCAGCATCCCTGTCCCACCTTTCCTCAAAGCACTAAATCACTAAGGGGTAGAAAAACCAGGGTCCAGTTGGCTTTGGGCCTCACCTATCATCCTAGAAAAAGTTAAGAGAATTAAGTCAGCCCTTCCTTGATTTATTCCTTGGCATTCTTTCAGTACTTCTATCCCTAACAAGTTCTCTGCCTACCTCCATTCTGAATTGCAGTTTAGTTTTCCAATTTTTTTCTTACGAAAATAAATGGGATGTCACATTTTAGTCAGGATTGTTCCACTAATCACACTAAGTTCTTGGACTCTTATAATATACAATATCTTTAACTGGAAAAGTCATATCTAAATCCTTGAGAGATAACTTATGACGTATACGAAAGCTCCTGCCTTCCCTTTCCCCCTTGTCCCTGGGGGCACCATGAGTCAGAGAAGGGGCTCAGGAAGAAAAGAGCCCCTATCCTTCCTGTGGCCTCATGTACTGCCTGGACTAGCTTATCTACAGAAATCTTCCTCCAGGTCAGTGGCCTCCCCAACTTTTTCTCCTGGGTTCCCCTATTGAATTTTGCCAGGGCTTCACAAGCCTTGGAATATTTTAGGAGATAACTCTCTCTTTTCTTAAATGAATACAAAAATAACCAACAAGTCATAGGCTCATTGATTTTTTAGCTGGAAAGGGCCTTACAGATCACCTAGTCTGAGAGAAACATGCCTCTATTAGGTAGCTAGTGGGAATAAGGATCGGTATAAAGCTGCTCAGGCTCTCCAACTCAGTGATTCCAATGCTATATATGAGTTAGCCTCAGCCTTAGTTTCCTTATCTACAAAGTGGGGATAAAAATAATACCTACATCACAGAGTTGTTATAAGGACCAAATGAGTTAATATATTTGAAGTGCTTTGCAAAGCTTGCAGCAGCATGATATAAATGTTTGCTGTCATTATTCAGATAGGAATATTATGGGGGGGAAAGTAGAGGGGGAAGCAACTGTGCAGAAATATTCCCATCTGCCTTATCTATAAAACTAAAACACTGGAAACAATCTACGTCCGGTGATTAGACAATGGTCAAATTATGCTATGTGAATTTTTTTTAAAAGCCACTGTGTCATAAGAGATAAAAAATATGAACCATGCAAAGAAATAGCAGAGGTTTTAGGGTGACGCAAAACAAGGTCAGAAGGATAATACAAATGGATTATAACCATACAAATAAAATACAAGAAAAGTGACAACATTTTGTAGATATACAAATGGACTGAAAAAAGGATCTAGACTAAATTAGCATAGTTAATTTCTTTCTAAAATGGATATACTTTTCCCTAATCAAATGTAAATAGTTTAAATTTAAAGTCTTTATTTGGTGAATTACTCTACATTTTTATTTTTGTAGGTTGTTTTTAAATGCACAATTAAAATAATTAAAAATGTGTGAAGAATCTAAATTATATTCAAAAGCATTTATTAAGTGCCTACTATGTGCCAGGCACTCTACAAGGTCCTGAGGATGCAAAGACAAAAATAAAAGTCACTTTCCTCCATCCTGGCCCAGCTGAAAGATTTCCTTGGCACCTCCCCCTCGTTCTCAGAATCTAGGCCCTGCTCATCAGCAAAGCTCTTGCCTTGTTTTCCAAGAATGACCTAAGTCATTGAACTAAATCCACTGAATCGAAGAGAGGAGAGCAGAACAGACCTCAGAGCTCATCTAGCTCTCATGTTTTACTGCCTGGGAAACTGAGGAGCAGAAAGTTTAAGTGACCTGCTTGGGGTCACTACTTACTTACAACTAGAATTTAACTCTTTCTAGTTCCATCTTGGTCTAGTGAGCCTATAGAGCTTTGTCTCTCAGTGCCCCCCCCCCCCCCCCCTTCAGTGAATGAGGAACAAAAGGTCCTTTCTGGCTAGCTCCTGTCCTGCTTTGAACTTAAATTGAACAGGCCGTTTCCTTCGGCCTGAGTATTCTACTATGCTCCTTTTAAAAAATAATTTTTTATCATAAAAAAACACTAACATAAGTAAACAAAATGAGTAAAAATCATGCATAAAAGAAAACTAAATTATACCAAAAGGAAAATACAAACTTCATCTCATTTGTTGTGTTATTTTCTAGTCTCCTTTTTGTGTATTGAGATTTTGTTGCTTTTTTTATGTAATTCTGTTTGGTATAGTTTGTTGTTTTTTATATAGTTTTATATAGAAAACCTCAATATTCATGGTTTTTTTCTGATTCTCCTCTTTTTTTCTGCATCACTTCATACAATACTCCATATTTCACAGCCATTTTCAGTGTGCAACGGATTCACAAGATTTAGAAGCGGGATGGATTCTAGCAACCATCTACTCCAATTTTTAATATTTCATTGCAACATGCCAGTAATATACATTTTATCCAGCCATTTCCCAACTTTTGGAAAGACAGGCTGTTTATAATACAAATAAATCCACTATGACTACTATTGGATACCTAGACCTTTTTCCCTTCTTAATAACATTAGAAGATATTACTAGGTCAAGGAGATAGTCCTGGTTGTAGGACCACTAGGTCAAAGGGACTAAGTTTTGTCACTCCTTGCGTATTGCTGGAAAGTCATCCAGAAAGACTGCATCAATTCACTGCATCACCAACGGTGCGATAGTACGCTTGTTTCTTTAGAGCCTACCGCAATTGAGTTTTACCATTTTTAACTATCTCTACTAATTTTATGAAGGTCACGTGGTATTTCAAAGTTGCTTTATTGTGTTTTTCTCTAATTGTGAGTTTGATCAAATTTTTCAAATGCTTAACAATCTGTGTTTCTTCAAGAATTGTCTGCTCATATCTTTTATAAACATTTATCCATTAAGAAATGGGCATTTTTCTTGTAAATTTGTATCACGGAATCATGGGATCATAGATCTAGAGTTGGAAGTGATCTGAGAAGCCATCTGGCCCAATTTCCTTCATTTTATGGATAAGGAAACTGAAGCCCATGGAAGGCAAATGATTTGTCCAAGATCACGTGGGTTGAGTTGAGACTCGAAGCCCAGGTTGATTCCAGTTTCAGCACTCTCGCCAGCATCATACCATACTTATTCCTTATAAATTGTGGACATCCACAGCTTTATCCTAATGTACACCATTTTCTTTCTTTCTCCTCACCTATAATGTCTGTTGATAGCACCATATTCCCAGTTACCAAAGATCGGAAGCTTAGAGTCATCTTTGATTCTTCCTTTTCTTTCTACTCCCAAATCCAATTTGTGGCTAAATCTTGTCTCTCTTCCAGACCGGCAACATCTCTTGAACCTATCCCCCTTCTCTCAGCTTCCCTCCACTCAATTCTATCATCCTTGTTCAGGCCCTCAGCACTCCTCCCAGAAATAGTTGTGAGAGACTCCAGGTGCAGTGGCTACTCCTTCAAGTCACATTGAAGATCATTCAATAGCCTACAAGGGAGCCAGGGCATATATCTGAGACTTGACTTCCAGTGCATGGGCATCTAGTACAATTCATCAGCGGGCATTCTAACATTTCATGGCTCTGAGTTACAAATTCTCATCAAAGTAATGAAAGGAATGTTTTGGTCTCCTAGAATCCAATCACAGCCCCAGGAGCCAAAATAAGACAATATTTTGGGAATAAGAACTTTCAGTTTACAAGGGTTGGAATTATGTGTTTAAATGCCACAGTGTTTAATTGTCCTGAAGAAAAGACTAGGTAGAAAGTAATTTCTCCTGTGCCTATTTGAAGAATCTAGCCCATCTGTAAATGGAGCAAACATTAAAGAGCAGTGTGTCTTGTATTGACTTAATTGCTTTGCTACTTAATCAAAGTGAGTTTTTAAAAACTGATGTCATTCTATTTGGGCCCCAAATCAAGACTCTCCACATCTGACTGGTCCACAGAGGAGCCGATTTCTGTTTATTCTAAGCCCCAGAGGCAGCGCAGCTCAAGCTCTGGTTCTCCTGCTTTGGAGCTGGATGACCTTGGGCAAGTAGCTTCACTTCCATGAATGAACTTTAATTTCCTCATCTATAAAATGGGCATAACAATTCCTGCCCTAACTACCCTCAAAGGGATATTGAGAAGATGAAATGAGACCTACAAAGCACTACATAAACCTAAGGAACTGTTAATAATATGGAAGAAACTAAGAAACTTTGCCCAAATTACACAATGAGCCATTGGGGCCCTTGTGACGTTCAGTTCAAGACGATTATATTTATGAAACATCCCATCCCACAGAACACAATCAAAAATCTCTTTGAAGAAAAATACAAATGAAGTCCAAGAACCAAGGCTGTTTATACTGTCTCCATGGCCATATTATACATAAAGTGTGTGAGGAGAAGATAAAGATACTAAGTACCTCTCCAAAGGAAATCATTTGTCCCAAAAACTCAGGGAAAGTAGAAATAAAGTGTTGAGTTTGGATCAAAATATTGCAACATAGCTCAGTGTTATTGTGGAAATAATGTTCCTCTAATCACAACAATTGCATAAGCTGATGAACTCTACTTAAAAAAAATTCCAAGTTCTAAATGAATAACACACAAACTTGATTAATTTATAAGGTTCTTTATGGACTTTCTTTTTCAAGCATGGCTAAAAATAAAAGCTTAAATCTTTCAATAACATAAGCAAGCAATTCCACAAATGCTACAACCCCATCCATATATGGATACTTGTCTTCAGTTTCTGAAAAGGGCAAATGAAGACCAACAGCTAAAATAACCCTTCAGACACAAAAAAGGGAGAAACGAGGACTAGAGGACGTAAAAGAATGGAAAGCGCTTGGGGTTCAATGGGACAAATAACACTGAGTATGATTAGTTGACAGAGCACTTTCAAAGTCAGACTTCTTGAATTTTGACATGTCATCTACTATAAAGAGACAGCCTTCTGGTCTAGGCAGTGAGGAAACTATAATTACAGTAATTTGGCATAAAAGACAGAAAGAAAACTAGTGTTAGGCTGTGATTGAAAATTTAATTAAGGTCATTTTCAGTGAGAACCAGCAAAGTGAAAATGAGGGCACATCTCTCAAGGTCACCAGTGAGGGGAATTTATGACTGTCAAAATGGGCAAGGTGGTCTGAAGTAAGACCTGGGAGTATAGGTCAGTGCCTCATCTGTTCACCTGCATAAATGTTCATTACACGATCTATTTTGTCCTATTTGAAATGCAGACAGAAGAAATTTGACAGGATTAATATATTTCTGTCCAACAAGGCACAAAAAATAAGACTTGTCTGGGAGTCAGGCGACCTGGTTTCTAGTCCAGGCTCCGCCTCTAATTCCATGAATAATCCTAGGTAAGTCACTTCCTCTCTTTAATCTCACTTTCTGTCTCTGTAAAATGAGGAGGCTACAAAATTCAAAAACCTTTGAAATTTCACCTCATACTTTTCAAACTGGTAAAGATGATAAAAGATGGACAGAGTCAATGCTGGAGGAGCAGGAGAAAGTCAGGTGTACTAAAGTGCTGCCGTTGATGGAACTGTGAATTGGGTCCAACCTTTCTGGAAAAGGATTTGGAATAACTGGACAACGTTCCTAATCTTTGACCTTGCAATCCCACTATAAGACACATATCCCAAGGAAATCAAAGACAAAAAGAAAAGTCCCAGACATGACAAAATATCATACAAGCAGTTTTTGGGCGTGGCAGCAAAAAGATATTGACAAGATGAATAGCCATGGAATGGAGAAAGGCTTAACATCCTGTTATCGTGAATGAAAGGAGAGGCTGGACAGCTCTGCCAGAAACCAAGAATGTGAAGAATTTACAGAAACATGGAAGATGTATGAACTGATGAAAAGCAATGTAAACAAAATGAGAATAATATGCACAATGGCTAAATAAAATAAATAAAAAGATGTCTTGGAGTACATGCTCTGGTGTGGAAGGGGTCACAAGGTATGACAAACGGATTCAGAATAAAGCAATGATTAATACTGAACCCTTAAGTAAGCAGAACCAGGAAAACAATATGTATGATAATGTAAAGGGAAAGAACAGTCCAAAAAAACCCCAACCCAAATAAAAACTGAATGCTATAAAATGAAGATGATCACGTTTGGTCTCAAAGAAAAGATAAAAGAAGGCACCTCTCCCACCTCTTCTTTATAGAGGTGGGGGTATGGATAAGTATTATTATTTATAATGACATTTTTTTCTCCATATTGGTTAGTTCTGTTAAATTTTTATTTTTTCTCTTTTCTATTCTTAATCTCTGGAAGGCAAAGTGATACACTGGGAAAAGTAGATGGTATAAAAATATATCAATAAAATTTTACTTTAAAAAATACTGAATCCAGATATCAGATGACTATGGGTCCTAGATGTGGCAGACATGGACAACCACAAATGTACTGGTCAGTTTTGCTTGACTCTTTCCCTTTATGACAAAGGCAGGTTTGGGGGAGGTGAGGAAAGGGCATCAAGGAAGAGAACTGAGAGGTAAAACACCAAAAATATCAATAAAATTTTAAAGATGAAAATTAGGACTAGACTATGTTTTTAAGATCTCTTCCAGCAATAAACTGTATGACTTTTTTCTTGATAATCTCCCAATACAGCTGATGATCAAGGTCATGCTTTCATGAAAACACTAATTTTGAAAACTTTTCATATTCCATATTCTAAATTAAGCTATACATAAAAGAAAAATTATTCGCAAAAAGAGAGGGAAAAAATTCTTCTTAAAACATCTCTGAAATCAAAGCAAAAATGGCAAGAGAAAAGATGATACAACTTCCAACTGAATTTTACTGGTACTTTGTTTTGCCCTGGAAATGGCTATACTTACAAGACTTTTTCAAATCTATTTTCTACAAAGGCATGGGGGCTTTTCAGCCACACCATAGAATTCTCAGTGTTTATAACTACATGAAAGATTAGGTTCTGCTCAGAATAGTTTTATATTTGATAAGTGAGTCAATATATGCTAAATACTTCAAGTCATCCAAGTGATTTTCTTTGATAATTTCCATGAATTCTTCATCTAGAGTAACCATCTAGGTGGTCATAAATCTCCTCCCCTACAGGCCCAGGGCAGTTCCCCACCCCCACACTCAAGGGACAATAGAGTGGTCATAGATTTTGGGCTGGGCCAAAGTGAATAGCTGGAAATGACCCAAATTGCCTTTTCCTTGCATCACTGGGCTCAAGTCCAAAGTTTTCATTTCATTTCCAAATCACTAACCTGATGAGGCACAAGCCCAAGTGAAGTGGGAGGTTCGTTCATGCGGTCATCACTGCTACTAGCAACAGCATAGCCCCTGGGAAAAGAAAAGAATCAGAGCCACTCAACAGGAACAGTTTACACTTAACAGATGGGAAGATGATCCCAGAGGTGAGCCATGTGACTTTCAAAGGGTAACCATGATGTCCTTTCTATGCAGCAGGAAAGAACTAATTCCTCCCAAGTCAAATGGCCTTGTCTAAAGCATAATCTTTCTTAAAACACAGCATTCTTCTTCAGTGGACCCCAAAGAAAAGTCTACTGCCGAGAGGCCTTCAATCCTCCACTTCACAGGTTGATAATATAAACACTCGCCAAGGGAAAAAGAAATAGATTTGTGGACATCAAGTAGACAGAAACTCTAAATCACTCCTTCCTGAATAGAAATGGCACATGGCCTACAC
The DNA here is from genome assembly GCF_028372415.1 of Notamacropus eugenii. Lineage (NCBI taxonomy): Eukaryota > Metazoa > Chordata > Mammalia > Diprotodontia > Macropodidae > Notamacropus > Notamacropus eugenii. The sequence goes on from NC_092874.1 coordinate 433,630,231, forward strand.
CACTCAAGAAATGTATCAAAGGATCTTCACTTCACCCACGACCAGGATAGAAAGCATCATCTGGAGATGCTCAGATTAATGAGGACAGGGATCATTAATCCCTGTAATTAATGTCCTCTCAAATCAAAATACTCTCAATCAAGAAGTTGTCACAGACTCAGCACGGGCTGAGGAATAAGTGATTAAAAAAAAAAAAAAGACTGAGGCAGAAAAGCTGCTCCCTGACCTGAACTGCAGCAACCACTGTCTACCCAATGACTTCTGCACTCCTTCTGAATTTTGCTGGTCAGTGTTTAATGAGAATTCTACATAATCCATTATTTTTAGCTGTTTGAAAAAGCTCTGAGCCACACCTCAAACATATGATACTTGTTCATTTTCATTGCAACTTTCAGAAAATTGGGGGAAAAGCCTTTGAAGATTGGCTTTTCCTAGTTTGCATTAACTATAGTCTATGGTCCAAGTTTGAGTGTTGGCTCAAATGCAATCTGGCTTGCCTCTCTGTGATCTGGCAGATCATTCTTGCCCATGTGTCAAGAAAATCGTTAAGGAGATTTAAAAGCAATGATATTAATAACATCATCTCAGGGCTTTTTAAATTTAACAATCTTCTTGTTTTTACTTTATTGTTTTTAAGTCTTAAACTGAGGTTTTTCTCTGGGTTCAGGCAGATTCTCTGATAAATCAGACAGCTTGACCAAATCCTACTTAAACTTGATACTATCCTTGACAATTAAATGTGCAACAAAGATTCCCAAGCTAGAGTCTATGGAAGGGGGGCTTTGGGGAAAGAGTTACATTAAGAAAATCCATTATTGGAACTATGCCCAAAGGGCTACAAAAATGTGCACACCCCTTTGACCCAGCAATATTGCTTCTAGGACTATAATCCAAAGAGATCATAAAAATGGGAAAGGGTCCCACATGTACAAAAATATTTATAGCAGCACTCTTTGTAGTTGCCAAAAAACTGGAAATCAAGAGGATGCCCATCAATTGGGTAATGGCTGAATAAATTATGGTATATGAATGTAATGGAATACTATTGCGCCATAAGAAATGATGAACAGGAAGACTTCAGAGAGGCCTGGAAAGACTTATATGATCTGATGCTGAGTGAAAGGAGCAGAACCAGGAGAACTTTGTGCACAATAACTACTACAGTGTGCGAGAATTTTTTCTGGTAGACTTGGATCTTCATAGCAATGCAAGGACATTAAAAAAAAAAATTCCCAATGGTCTTCTAAGGCAAAATGCCTTCCACATTCAGAGAAAGAATTATTTAATTCAATCGCAGAATGTAGCAGATCATTTATTTGTGTATGTGTGTGTGTGTGTGTGTGTGTGTATTATGTTTTGGTTTGTTATGATTTCTCCCATTTATTTTAGTTCTTCTACACAGCATGACTACAGTGAAAATGTATTCAACAGGAATGTATGTGTAGATCCTATATAGAATTGTATGCTGTCTTGGGGAGGGAGGGAGGTAGTGGGGGGTAGGTAAGTGGGAAAAAAAAAATCTAAGTTTTATGGCAGTGATTGTAGAACATTAAAAAGAAAAAGAAAAAAAAACCCATTATAAAGCAAACATACCTCAAGGAGACTATAACTATCTCACATTTATGTATGTGTGCATATATAAATATATATGGATCATCTATTACCATTTTTCAAAAGTCAATGCTATTGTAATTAATAAAATAAAAATCTATTTCAAAAATAAAATAGAGCATTTCTGAATACAAAGTAGCTCTTTGCCATCATGTATTTTCTCAATCAATAAACATATGTAGTACAATTGCTACCACTGGAGATCTCCCAAGGGTTCTGATGCTATAATGGTATTAGTATATCTGTAAAGTTTGGAAATTGCTGATAATATACTATGTACCTTTGGTACACAGGCTACTGACACAGGCCCCAGGCAAACCTGAATCACAAACAGCTCAGCTATTCCTTCCTTCACCCTCAGGTTTTATAGGCGCTTATATGAACACTGGAGGGGCTTAATATTAACAAATATTTACATAACAGCATACATTCTTACAATAGTATATATTCTTGTCAGTCCCAGGCTTTCCTAAGCTCTTCTCTCAGGAAAAGAGTCTGTTCAGATTTTTCTAGTACAGAATGTAAGGACTGAGAAAACCTTTAGAAAAGTCAGGCTATCAAAAACCGGACTCTCTCCCTCCTGGCTAAAGAGAGTGCTGAATGAACTGCCCACCGAATTCCCATCGAGCATTTCACCTCACTCACCCTTCTGGATGCTGGAGGACAGAAACCATCAGCTCCACGGCCAGGGATCCCGCGATCATGGCTAGTCCTGGTCGACTGACAGTGCACTGCTGGTCTAAGGTCCGGTCTCTGGTGGACTATCAACAAACGTCCAAGTTTATGATGCGCCAAGAAGCATTCCATCCTGCCCAACACCCAACCAGAAAATGGAAGCAGCCAACACATCACTGACATTTATTTATGAAGCAGAACACTCAGTGACTTCCAAAGGGCCTTCACTCACAAACATGAGCTCCTTTCATATTCCCAGCACTCCACAGGGGCAGGTGTTATCATCCTAATTTTACAGATGAGGAAGCTAAGGCACCAACAGGTAAAAATGACTCGCCCAAGGCTATGCAGCTGCTCAGTAGAAGAGCTGGGATCTAGAATGCTGGGCTTCTGGCTCTTAGGCAAACACTCTATCATCACACCACATACAAAACACAATGTTCCAGGAGTTTTTCTGGTCATTTTTCATTGGGGTGGCTTATATGTGTATGATACTGGTCAATGTAGTCTACTTGTACCTGGTCTCATTGATATGTCGATGCTGCCTCTGCAGGCATACGTAGAATGGCACCAACCCAGAAATAAAAGGTCAACAGGATGTTGACATAGAGGTCCAGTGTCCAGATCACTGGGCGTGGAGTCAGGGAGACCTGAGTTCAGACACTTACTAGCTGTGTGACCCTGGGCAAGTCACTTAACCTCACTGGAGATGGAAATGGTAAACCAGTCCAGCAGCCTTATCAAGAAATGGACAGTATAGTCCATGGGGTCATGAAGAGTCAGACACAATTGATCAACTAAACACCAACAAATGCTATCATAGATAAGAACATTGCATGGCCCTGCCCCAAACAGGGAGCTAGTCATGGGAAAAGGGTCACGGTTGGCTTCCACTGACAAAAAGGTCTCTACTTACATCCCCTGGTGCCACAACATCATTGCAGAAGTAGCAGCCAAGTTTGTAGCCAGGGATATTGGAGAAAAGGGAGGATCCCAGGTCAGTGGATGTGATGACATGGCTGGGATGTGGGTCCCCGGCCCCATGCTGTTTGGGCTTCTTCAGTCCATGTCTCATGACAACAAATGTGTCAAATCCCAAGGCAGCGTTGATGACCAACTAAAGGTTTCCAGAGAGAGGAAGACAACAACACCATGACACATATGTGATTTTGAGGACTCACAGAATCAAGGGCTTATCCTAGCTCACTGTACACAGCACAGTTTGGGGGGCTCCAATTGCTCCCTTTCTGAGATATATCTCTGCCCCTCTGAGAGCCTCTGGCTCTAGCTCGGAGCCTTGGCATCATTGGCTGAGCTAGCACAATGGCCTTCTGATGGCTGCCTGTGGCCTGGCTCTTCCTCCTAAGTCATGTACCTTCCTCATTATGCTCCAGGGGTTCCTCACTGTCTCCAGCACCAACTAGAAAATGCTTTGTTTGGCTTTAAAGCTCCTTCTCACCTCTCCAGGCCCAACCCCCATCACTCCCACCTGTGCCCTCACAGCCTTCCCAGCCTGCCTGCCATTACTCACAAACCAGGCACCAGCTCTTGGCTCATCCTTTCACACCAGCTGCCTCCCACTCACCCTTACCTCTTCCCTCCAGCTCAGCTCAGCTGCCCCCTCCCCAGGAAGTCCAATCCCAGCTGTCAGCTGCGATGACCTTCCCCTCAGATGACACCTTCCATCTCTACCTCGTGTATCCTCCATCACCCATCAAGGCGCATGCTGTCTTCCTCAATGGAAAGCAGGCCTTTTGAGAACAATGACTTTTCTATTTTTCTTTGCATCCCTAACTCTTAACTCAGTGTCTGGCACATAGTCAGCCCTTGATAACTGAATGAAGGTTGACTGAAGATATTGTGATTTCATTTGTGTAGAGAACTGCAAAGTGAGGAACCTTCCTCTGTCAGACTAGGCCAGGAAGGGTCCCTGAGAGGCTAAGTAACATGGCCAGGGTCACACAATCAGGATGAGGTCCAGGATCAGAAGCAGGACGTGAACTTGCTTTCTCTCCTGGCTCTCTATCTACCACCCTAACAGCCTGTGGAAGTAGGGACTGAGCAAATTCAGCTTCAGTTTCACTGTCTTTAAAATGGGGATAATAACACCATCTTTTTCTTGAGTTGCTGTGGAGATCAAAAGAGATGACATATGATTGATGGGTAGCAAATAACAATTATGTGTTGAATGAATGATTTAAGCTTATGCAAATATGGAGAAAATCTAGAGACTAAAAATACTATTACTAGAAATCATATCTGGGTATTTGGACCTTCTAAATGCCATATCATTTGTCACATTCAATCAATCTTGTTTTATTTTATAGATATTTGCATGAAGCAACAATCAAGGCCTACAAAGTATCCCAAGGGATTATCTTGTTCACGTAATACAAGGAAGCCTTTTTCACTGATAATTTAATAAACCCCTTTAGCCTCAATGTAGTCAAACATTCTTTGAATTAGAAAAAAGGCTGCCTGGTGCCTAGGTCTAGCCTCCTGGTTCTCAAAAACATCATGGGGAGTCCTAGACTAAGTAGTGACTCCACAGCAAAGCCCTCTCATCACATACAGAATGGCCACTGTTCCTCTTTCACTGCCTCTCCTACCACAAAGAATCAATACTCCCCTTGGCTGCCTTCCATTTCTAGGTGCCAATATGTGTTTTCTACATATTTCTACAGAAGGTTTGTGTTTGATTCTAACTTTTCAGAGAGCAGGGCCTACATCTGACTCACCTTGTACAGGGTCAAGCATAGCAGTACCTAAGTAAAGTGTTTAACCAATGCTTTGGATAAAGCATGAGAATCTCTCCTATTTTTGAAGCCTTCCAATTCCCTGAAAGCCCTTTAGCGATGAGAAAGACTTCCAGGGACAGGCTTTATGGCAGGAGCAGGAACAACTCCTTTACTTAGCTCAAAGTCACAGTTTGTTTTGTTTCTTTTTACCATAAACAGCAAAAATCAGTGGTGCGGATAGGAAAAGGCTCAAACACATATGGAAAGGAAGAGCTCTGAATACAAGGCCGGGAAAAGGGTTGAGGATAGCCCAAGACTCAATTGGAAAAATGAGTGTATGGAAATGGGGAAATCTGCCAATAAATGGATCTGTCTCTTCCGAGCACATATGTGTAAAGTGTCCTGAACAATAGAAAAAAAGAAGTAAGCCCCAGGTTTTCCTGCTCTCGCAGAGTTCACCGTCTTGTCACACACATGTGTATGTCTGTCTTTCTCTTTGTGCATATCTATGCAAAGTGCCAAACACCCCAAGGCAGCACGTATCAGGTGTCAGAGGAGGGGAACCAGGAGCCACAGAAGTGCTAGGCTGTTTAAAGACATTTGTATCATAAAGAAGCTGGAATTGGAGGGGCAAGGAGCAAAGTCAAGAGTGGGGAATAGTGTGAGAAAAGGAGGATGGAGCCAGAAATAAGCCAGGCCTGTTCAGAGGAAAACTGAGTAGACCAGTCTGACTAGAGGAGAGAGGGAGATTCTGCTGGAAGGAATGAAGGAAGGGCCAGTAACAAATATGGTGTGAAGGTGAGGTTGGGGCCAAATCCTGGTGGATGCTGAACATCAGACTGCAGAGTTAGGACTAAGCACACAGACAGTGGGGACACACAGGAAGAAATGCTTAGCTCCTCGGATGACACCGATCATCACACTAACCTGAAGAGCAGGTTTTTAGAAGGATTAAGATAGAGAGGATGTCAAGGTGATTGCACAATTTGTGGGCTGAAGGGCATTAGGGTAAGCCCAGGGGGCTGTTTGTTTATAAGAGAACAGTTCTTCCTAAAAGAGGCTAAGCTTACCAGTTTTAAATGGATAGTAAGAGAGAGAAAGATACTGGCTGGGAAAGCTCATAACCGAGTTAAAACAAATGCTTGTTACCATCTTTCAGATCTTTTCTACCTGCACTAAATTAGACTTGGAGCAATAAGGGTGAAGCATATTCATTCCCACAATGCAATGATGGTAGAATTTACCTTTACCAGCCCCCACGGGCTTCAGTTTGTGGGTGAGAAAATTATAATGCTCTGCTCTAATTTCCATTTGGATGGTTAGGTTTTAACATAAAATCAGCATCCTTATTGCTGTGACTGAAACAAGTGATAAAGTTTTGGTTGTTAAGAATGTCTTCCTTACATTATCTGTGTTAAGGGACAGTCACAATAAATAGTTAAGCTCAACAGACTTTTGGACCAGTGGAACTGGGTGGAATCCCAATGCACAGAACTGAAGGCTCCAGAACACAGCAGCCACCATGACAAAAGTAATGAAATAATGTGGTCTCCAGACTAAGAGGTCCATGGAGGAAAATAGGAGAAGCTCAGAATGTGCTTGACTAGGAGATGGTGACACTGGGTCCAAAGAAAGTGAGCCAAGAGGTAAGGTGGAGTGGGTTATGAGGGAAGGCCAAAATCTGTAAAAAAAAACAAAACCTCTTAGCCTTCCCAACCGCTGCACACTCATCCTCCCCCTTATTCTGCTGGTCCTTGTTTATTTATGACTGTTTCTTCACTTCTCAACAGAACTCTATCAATTTCAGGGGTAGAGAATATGTCATTACTTACTTTTAAAGTTGCTGAATTTCTAAATTCCCTGTGTAGTAGCACCTTGAATTCCTCAAAAAGAGAAGACTACATAACATCTAATGAGTGAATTAAACAAAATTACACCAGAACTAGAAGTTCTTCATGGTAATCCAATATTCAGCCACCAGAGTTTAACTTCCTTCTCCTCAAACTTTTTAATCAAGAACCCATATGCCAGACATGCAACGCAGAGATGGAAATGGGACCTGTTTCGTGGAACCTTATAATCTAAGACAAGTTATTTTAAAAAATGATATGGCTAGAGTTAAGTGATATAAATAAAATCAATCCTTGATTATAAATTCTAACTAGGGAACTCTTCTCCCTTCCCCCATGCTACTGATGGGCCCCAGATCCCCCTAAGTTGCCTCTGGAATCCTGCTACTCTAGGGGGATAATACTACTGGAAAGGAACTGGGGGGAAGTGAGGAGATGTTTTCCTGTGTCCTAGTTGGAAAATAAAATAAGTTTCACATGGAAAGTGGTAGCTGATTCTACATGACTAAAAATGCTACAATTCAGCTAGATTATGGTTATGGATTTTGTAAGTTATTCTGGGAACCCAATCACCATTTATAACAGAGTTTCTATGAGAAAACGTGTTCTGAGTTTTAAACAACTGACTTACAAACTTCTGGAACACAACCCGTTTGGGGCCTGCATGTATACAAATTAAACAAGTAGAGTATTTATAACGTCTTTTTGTTTTTTAAAGAAAAGAGGCCAGAAGACTGAACAGAGTGGGGAGTCAAGAGCAGGGCACTCCGTCACCATGCCACCCATACTGCACCTTTCTCTTGCTTGCTGCAATGACGGCAGGCAGCCATCGGCTTTCCCTGGTGTCCATCAAGAGGAAAATCACATCGTGGTCCTCGATGAGCCTTTCCAGTTGTTCCACATCTTTCTGAGCCTGTTCCATGGTGACGCTGGAAAAGTTCACAGGGTGGCCAGGCATGGGGATGCTCATGTTAAACCCTGCAGCATTCTGAGGGAACACCCAAAAGCGTTGACATCAGAAGTAGATACAAGTAGACTTCTAGCAGCCAAGACACATCCAAGGACAAAAAGACTTCTGTGTATCCGCCTTGCTCCCCTAACCTCTCACAAGGGCAGGATGACGGGACAAGAAAGCTCATGAGGATGCTCTCCTTCTTGAATCTTTCATGAATAAAAGATCTGTTCCCCAGATAGTATGGGTTTTGCCACTGTCTTGGTAAAACAGTGACCTAGATGAAGGTTGTCTTTGGCACTGCATCATTCCTCCTGAACTACTATCTCTTTACAGTTCAAATATTTGGTCATTAAGAAAATCATGACTATAAAGAGTTTTGGAAGGTATCCAAAATTGTTCTGGAAGCCTGAATAAGACGACAGGTCAAGTCATTTCCTAAATCATGCATGAGACTACTTCTATCCCATAGGGCCAGAGGCAGGCAGAATATTAAATAAAGATAATGGTACAAGGCAGTAAGTAAGTGATGTGAAACGTCACAGATAATAAGTGCTGTAGGAATTCTGAATTAAGGGAAAGGTCACTTCTGAGAGTGGTCAACAGGGTTTTGTAGCAAAGGGAGTATTTGAATTGAACCTTGAAGACTAGAAAGGACTTTTGAAGGTGGGGGTCAGAAGTTGAGGTATTTAAGTCAGACTAGGCTCTTTCTTCCAAAAGGAGGTAGAGGAACATGGATGCAGAAACAGCCAGAGAGTGACAAATCCAGAGTTATATCCACTAAGCACTGAAGGAAAAAATATCAAACTATGTGTGTTTTTTTATCTGACTTACTTCTGACCACCATATTCCAAAGTTACTAAGGTCTGCTCACCCTAGAATGAACACATATAAAGGAGCCCAGCGTCCTTTGTTCCACTGCAGGGTATATGACGATCTCATTCGTAAAAAGGGATAATAAAAGGACCTACCTCACAGAGCTGTGGGAATGAAACAAGATAAAGTATATAAAGCACTCTGCAAACCTTAAAGCACAATGTGTGTGTGTGTGTGTGTGTGTGTGTGTGTGTGTGTGTGTGTGTGTGTGTGCATTAGCTACCTCTGTTACTATAAATAGGGAAACTGAGGGCCAGAGAGGGTGAGGCATAGGCTCAGGAGCATGACAAGGAGCAAGAAGCAGAGCATCACTGCGAGCCAGACTAACTCCAAACTCGGTGTCCTTGCCATCACACCATTCTGCTGAAGAGAGAGACTTGATGGCAGAATGAACAAGAAGGAGAAAGTGGAAGTTAGTTCTCTGACTTGGCTAAGCCTGGCTTCCCAGTAGGTGCCTTATGAAGAAGGAGATATTCTTAAGATGACTGATTTGACTCTGCTAGGAAACTAACCAAAAACACTACAGACGGAACCTTGTTGGACGACCTCAAGAAAACCTGTAGCTGTCAATGAAATGAGTAGAATGATTTGCTTCATTAGCTGGGGATTTTAAGTGAATGATTCTATACAAAAATAACACCTCCACAGTAAAGATAGCACAAAAGCCTCAAACACATACATGCACACATACACATACATTTGGGGAACAGGGAAGAAGACTTCCATTCCCAGAAAATCCTTTACTCACCACTCCTGGGAATATTTTCTGGAGCCTCTCTGCTGCAGCGAGGGCCTTTGGCTTTCCTCCTCCCAAGCAGTCTTCAAATTCATACAAGGGCTGTCTCACAGGATTCGAATAAGAGATCTTTGCATTGTCCACAAAGGTGATGTGCCTGACTCCCCAACCCTACATGAACCAAGAGAGAAGAGTTTGTTTTGAATGCGACTGTTAACAGGGACTCACTCTGAATTCTCTAAAGGAGTGGGTTTTATAGCCATGGTCACCTGGGGACTTCAAGATAAAGGAAGGTTCAAAAACTGATATGCAAAACATGAAGCACTTTTCAATCTAGAAACACAATGTTCTTCTTGTCTGTTTCTGAAAATAATTGTATCATTAAGTCTCTAATACCTGGATATCAGACACAACATGCTGGGTAAGACTGATAATCTCAGATACCAGAGTCTCTGACAGTGGGGACTTTTGTAGGACTGTCATCCCCAAGAGGTTAGAAAGGTTCCCCCAATGCTCTGAGCTTCCCTTAGTTACCCATTGGGGGGACTGTGCCTCATAAATCCTTCATGAACAGATCTGTGTTGAGTTTCAATGACTTAGCACTGTCATTTCTATGTTTAACATTCACTGTGTAAAGCAGTACTTTTTAATCCCTAAAACTATCTCAGGTGACCTTGAATTTGGTGAACCTGTCCATATATAATGACATGTCCATATCATTCATGAGTTCATACCCTCCCATCATACAGTCTCAGTCTTTACAGCATCAAAGAACCTTTGGGAAAAACATCCAGGAGGGTTAAATAACTTGCTTACAACTGTTAACAGTAGTGCTACAATCAAAGCCCAGGTCTCCCAAGCTTCTCCCCAACTGAAGACAGTGTGAAAGGGTGAGTAGAGGGACAGCACTGACAGTACAAAGAAGAAGGTGAAAGCTCCACTCCTGCCGGCCACTGGCTGGGAAGCACAGCCATCAAATGATAGTCAGGTCTCTTTACTGCTCAGGTTCTCAGCTGCTAAAGAGTTGCTGACGTGCATCGGTGGAGGAAGGCTCCTCACCACGAATGTCCTATACTGACGAAACCACAGACCAAACTAACAGATAGTGTGTGTATACACTGTGGTAGGAAAAAAACACTGGCCTTAGAGTAAGAAGATCTTGGGTGAGGTATTGAAGCCTCATCTCTCTAGGCCTGTTTCTGTACCTGTAAAAGGAGGGGCCTGGGATGAATGATCTCTAAGGTACTTTTCAGCTCAGGTTCTATGAAACATCTTCAACCAGAAATAGTTCTTCTGATCATCTGTATGTAGACCTTTACTACTTCTTTTTACTAAGGTCTAGTGACCAGAACCAAGTAGGCACTTCAAAGTCAAACTGATTCTGATCTTATACAGAAGTAAGGTCAAATTCAGCTTGATTCCCAGTGCCCTTCCTGACACTCAGCATCTGGAGTACTTCTTGGTTTGGCTTAACAGCATTTGAGATTCCCCACTCCTGGAAAGTCTTCAGGAACACACTCAGACTCCACCACCAAGATGCTGCAGGACCAGTGAGGACCCTGAACCAGGCTTTGACAAGAAGAATGATATCTGCATCAAAACTGATAGCTCAGGGTTCATGATGCTAAAAGTCTAGTTTGGAATGACGTTCATCTGTCACTTTAGCTTTTTATTTCCATGAGAAAAGCGTTTTCCTATGGAAGAGAACAGTGGCATGAATAATCCAAAAAAATCCATTTGTATCTGGTTCTAGATTATTTCTTTTCGAAAGAATTTTATATTCCTTAAGTATACACTAACAAGGCCAAGGGGAAAGTGGAATGGGAATATGCTAGCCCGTGGGAAAAAAGCAGATGTGTTTAAAAACATGCCACAATTAAGGTATATACAGATCAGCACTTAACTTTTAAGTTTCTGGAGTATCATATGATTTGAATGATCAGTCTAGAAGAATGACTGTAGAAATAGAAACGAATACAAGAGGAGGAAGCATAGCCTCACAGGCTAAAAGTAATTTCCATTGGCTACTCCACACCTACCATTAATGTCCTGGCTACATTGCAGCCCAGGGTACCAGCTCCAAGTAGCAAACATTTAACAGACACAACTTTGTCCAAGTCCAAAGTAGGCACCAACCGCCAACACATCAATTTAAGATTCAGATCCACAGATGATTCAGCCAGCCTAGATAATGGAGAGTAATAGCTCAGGATCATTAGGGCACTTTTCCTAGAAGCATTCATGGTGTATGCCAAGACCATGGCCCAGAAAGTCCAAAAAGATCACAATAAAAAAAAAAGTACCTTTTGGGGTCCATGCATTCACTGAGGTTCACCATCCTTGGGCCCATGCCTCCTTTCTGGTTCTTTTCCCAACCAACAGCTTTTGGGCAATCTACAAAATTAAATAAAGCCAAGAAGGAAAAGATGAAGAGTTAAATACTAAAGCCACAGATTTCACCTTTTAAGAACCCAGACAAATGATACAGCAGACACTCTCTTCCAGGAGCCTGGGAAAAGCAAATTCCCATCTAACTGAAGTTTTTACATTTCCATGTGTTTTGGTAAAACTCCACTTGCCTAAAGCCATGCCAGGCAACCCCCTAGCCTTAGGAGAGTTAAGGAAATTGGGAACAACAGGAAGAAAGTGAAAACAAAGAAGAAAAACGATGGAAGAGAGTTCAGGTCATGACATCTTGGAAACCCTCTGGACCTCTCTCCCAGGTGTCTCAGGAGACAAAGCCACCTAGGTGACGGTGACCTATCTGAGCTACTGTTCCTCAAAATCTTCCTTATGTCTTATAAGTTGCATTACTACACTCTGGCTGCCAACTTTATCCTTCCTTCCTAAAAAAAATTTTTACTTTTTCTGATTTACAGGACCTTTGGATCTTTTTTAAAGAGATAGCCCTATGTAATTTCATAGGGTTATAAATTTAAAGCTGGAAGTAAAGCCATCTAGACCAACTCCCTCAGATAAAGAAACTGAGGCCTAGAGAGGTCAAATGACTTCCCCAAGGTCACATAGGCAGTAAAATGGCAGAGCTGGGATTTAAGACTCAGAGTTGGTGATGGATTGTGATACAATGACTTCAGACATGGCAATGATAGTACTGCTGTGCCACAAAATTCTTCACCCATTACTGAGGACACCATTTGAAAGCATGATTCTAAGTATCTTGGGAAGACATATGCATCCTACTTTGGGGAGGTCTATAAATTTCCAGCAAAGAGGTGACTCAGTAAACGTGCAGTCACATTGGGGGCTAAACTGTAATTAGTTGGGTTTTTTCCTGGCTCAGCTCTATTTCCAGCATGGAACACTTAAAATGGAAATAATATATCTGGCCCCATTGCCAGGGAACGTGAGAATTTAAAATACCTTCTCTGTAAAATAATTGGGGCTTATCAATTCATATTATTGAACTTTCCCCAATATGCTTATACTTAAATATGCAGTGCTCACAGTAAAGCACAGAAAACCAGTCAATCCGTTCTCTGTCCCCCACCCCAGAGAAGCTTATTCAAATCTTGCATTTCAAGCCTCCCTTCATACAACCTTTTTCACCCTCTTGGTTGAATATTTCATTAAAAAAATTGAAGCTATTTCTACAAATTTTTCTCTTTTTCCCTCCTCCTTATCTCACATCCCTCAAAACATCTTAACTATCTCTCCTTTAATTCAGTCTCTAATAAAGAGGTCTTCTTCACCAGACTGGCCCCACTATTATCCCTACTCACTCATTCCTTTTCAGCCTCTCCCTGTCTGCAGATTCCTTATCTGTTGTCCCCCCATACTTAAAAAAAACCCAAACCCTCATCAAATCCAATTGTCCCTACTAAGGATCTTCCTGTATTTTTCTTCCTCTTTTCAGCTAACTGTCCTGAAAAAGTTGTCTACTCACTGTCTGTGATTTCTGATGATTCCTGAGGAACCAGGAGGTTCCCCACCTCCTGACAGCAAGGGGATGGACTCAAGATGGAGAATAAGACATCTTTTCAGACCATGAAAATGTGGGAATTTCTTTTTCTTGACTAAGTATATTTGTTATAAGAGATCTGTCTTTTTTTCAACAAGGGTTGGAGGGAGATTGAAGGGTGAACAGAAGTAAGAATAGGCTTGCGCCCTGCTATCCACCCCAGAAAGAAAACCACAAAAATTCAGAAAATCATCGAAGCATTTTTTAAATGCACATAAGAGAACAAAAGTTCTCAGGAATCACAGACAAGCAAGACAGCTTTGAAAGTAGCATAATTAATTTATTATATACTTGGAAACAAAAACAAAAATTCATAATTTCACATATAATCCTTTTCTTATTTTACTATGTATATGGAAAGGTATATTTGCTTTTAAAGTTTAGAATAAAAATAAATTCAAAGAAAAAAATGTATAAACTCTTTGCAATCTGGCTGCTGACTTTATCATTCATTTGACACCGCTCTCACCAAGGTTACCAAAGAGCTCAGTTGTCAAAGATAACAGACTTTTCTCAGTCCACACCCTTCCTGATGTCTCTACAGCCTTTGAGACTGCTAATCACCCTTTCTCCTAGCTCCTCTCTCCTCTCTGGGTTTTATGAGACTGCACTCTGGATTCTCTGCTTATGTGCCCAACCCATCCTTTTCCATCTTCTCTGATGGATATTCAGCCCTGTTACAAACACCGTGCTCTGTCCTGGTCCTCCTCTTCCCTCTATATTACCTAACTAGATGATCTTATCAGCTTCAGTTATCATCTCCATAAAGATGATTCCCAGAGCTCTATATCCAGCTGCAGTCTCTTTCCTAAATCCTAGTTTCCCATCACCAAAAGCCTACTGAATATCTTGAACTGGATATCCTGTAGGCAACTCAAACTGTACACATGAAATGCAGAACTCACTATCTTTTTCCTCAAACCCTCCTCTCTTCCAAACTTTTCAGCTACTATCAAGGGCACCACCATCTTCCTAATCTTGGTGTCCTCACCAACTCCATCCTCACTCAATTCACATATTTAACCTTTTGCCAAATATTGTTGTTTCTACCATCACAATTTCAGTCACACTCCCCTTCTCTCCATTTTCACAGCCAACCCCTTAATCCAGAAGCTCATCACCTCTCACCTACATTGTTGTGATGGCCTTCTAATTGCTCTTGCTCCACGGGGTCTTTCCACACTACAATTCCTCCTCCCCTGAGCCCCCTTAAGTGATTTACCCAAAGTGTAGGTCTGACCAATACAGACTCCAAGGGGTTCTGTATTACCTCAAGGACCAAACATGAAGTCTTTTCTTTGACACTTAAAGTTCTTCACCCCCTGGAACCTCCCTGACTTTCCACTCCCCTTACACTTTCTTCCCCTCCATGCATGCTATATTCGCACCAGTTGGCCTAGTTGGCGATCTTTGAACACAACACTCCATCCATCATCTCCGTGCCTTTGCACTGGCTATGACCCATACCTAGCAAGACTGCTCTGCTCAGCTCCACATCTCAGAGTCCCTGGCTTGTCACATGACTTGGCTCAGCTGTCACCTTCTGCAGAAAATCTCCTCCCATCATCCCAGTACTAAAGCTTTCACCTCCAAGATTTCTTTCCCTTGGCCATGTAGGTAGCTTGTATATACCTATTGCTTTATATATCATCTCCTCCATTAGCACATAGGCTTCTGGAGGATACAGACTGATTATTTTTTACCTTCCTCTGTGTAATCAGCATTTAGAACAGTGTGTGGCACATAGTAAATGCTTATTAACTAAATGAAACTATCTTTAAAACTTTAAAGAACCACAGTTTAGTATTGTCTCCATGCTGACATACTATTGATCAACTACACAAAGAAAAGATGACAACTCTGCTCATACAAACAGCTAATGTTGAATACCAAACATAAGATGTATTCTCAATGTTAACAGAAAATACAAAATCTATTTCCAAACAAACAGGCCACCAATGTCCTTTACCCAAAGCAATGGTTTAAACAATAGTCATCAGAAACTGTTTGTTTATAACCAGATGAGTCTACAGTTGATGTCAAGTCATTTCATCAAGGAGAGCAGAACTCTCAGGTTTCCTACCCATCCTCCTGAAAACACAGAGCTCCCAGCTACAAGGCCCTCCATGGGGGCATTGCCCTCATTTGCAACCTCTCCTCCTCCCTCTTGTCCCACTTTGCTCCTCATCCTACTGGCAAAGGTTACATTGTGGTGCTGGAAAAGACCCTCCATCTCACCCAAACCCCTCATTGTTTGGGTCATAGGATCCTAGCTCTAGAGCTGGAGGAGATCTCAGAAGCAGTTTAGTCCAATTACATTTTCAAATGAGGAAGCTGAGTCCCAGAGAAGTTAAATTATTTGTCCAATACTACACAAGTAAAAAGTTGCAGGGTAAGGGTTCAAATTCAAATTCACGTGACCATATTGCCTCTTCTGACTCCCATAGTGCAAGATTAGAACCAGAAGGAGCCTCTGAGAACACCTAGGGAGGTTAAAGACTTCTCCATGGTTACAAAGAGAGTAAACAGAAGAGAGATCTGAACACACACAGAGAGTCAGTACCCTGATCAGGCTCTCCCTGCCTTATAACATGACAATTATGTAATGAGACCAATTAGTATTAATGGACAAATGAGAAAAGGCTAAAGGATTCCTTCAGGGTTCTCCATCTAACTCTAATAAGGGCCTTTTGGAGACAAATATTGGGTGTTTCTTCTATACTGTATTAACTAGAATATAACAAAATATTTTTTTAAAGTATGAATCAGGACAGATGAGGTTAATATAAATCTCCTTTGCATCAATTCAAATCTCTATATACATATATGGGTACTCAAACACACACACACACACATAATGACACATATAATGGTTCTTCAAAGACTCCAGTGATTGAGGCACTGAACCTTTCAGCCTCCTAAGCCAGACATGTCAAACTCAAATAGACACAGGGCCACTAACTTAAACATCAGGATCCCTATAGGATGAATACTGACTTACTTTTAATATGTAATGTGATCTGTGTTTTATTGTATTTTTATTTATTTTGTTAAATTATTTTCAGTGACAGTTTAATCTGGTACTCCCTGGCCTCATGTCTCTGGAATGCTAGACTTCAAAAGACAGTGAGTGGCATCCTGTGCAGGGAGAGGAAGTTTTCTCAACTAGGAGTTCCCTATACTAATCCAGACATCTTAAGTCTGGTTTTCATGCCTTACTACTTTAAAAAAATGCTTTAAAAAATATCTTTGAAGAATCATATATGGTTCCAAAATATAACTAAAATGGCTCATTCTCTGAGCAAATCTTTATCAAGTAACTGCATGAGAAATGTGTTATTTTAGAATGTGCCAGAAGAGGGCACTGGGGTGTCAAACACATCTGAGGAGGCCACAGAAGAAAGGAGGAAGCTGCCAAAGGCTCAATCTAAACCAAGGCGCCCCAGGGAAGTGATCCAGTCTGCGGTGCTCCACCCATCTTCCTGTCAAAACATGTTTATTGGGAGAGCCTTATCCCTACTGCAACATAGAACACCCACAAAATGTCCCCAGAGACATCACTGAGCCCTGTTCACTTGTGCCTGGTGGAAATGTCATCTCAGAATCATTCTGACACCCCCTTACCCCCAGGCCCCCCAACACCTCCTTACTTCCTGCCACCCCCAGGCGCCAGACCCCAAAGGCACTGGATGGAGATATAAAGGAAGACAGTGTCACCTTCACCATCACTTCCTATCAGGGGCAGCTTACAGCCCAAGAACTGGGTTCATATCCTGCCTCTGACACATACCAGCTGCGTGACGCTGACCTAGGCAGGCATGAAGTCTCTCAGGCCTCTAGGCAACTAAGACCAGAAATTGGAAAGTGCTGGCCTGCCCCGGCAGAGGGAACATCCTCACCCATGAGTTTCCTATATCTATGAACTCCTCAGTCAGTCCTTGTTCCTTACCACACAAGACAGGCTCATACGTCCTTCCAGGTGAACAAAGATTATACATGCCCAGAGCATCAATCCCTAGTTTCCTTTAAGAGAAGATATCTTGCAAGAATTATATAAAGGAATGGAAGCTCTGTGGTTCATTTTTAATTTCAAACCTCTGCCTGAATACAGTTTTCTTCACTCCCTAAGGATGCTTTCTTCTGAACAGATGTGCTGGGCTCAAAGCTGCTATTCTTACCAACAATGATGTGCAAGGGGCTTGATTTCTGTCATCTTCACCATTACGGAAGAGGAAAAGGAGATGACACCAGGACCGACCAGGAGGCTGATTCCTCCGCTGAGCAATTACCTGAGTTATGTGCCAGTTCTGGAAGCTGGACTTCAAAGATGATGCTGTGGGTGATGTCCCTCACCCCCTGCAGGGTCCGGTCCCGGAAGCAGAGGACTTCAACCGACTGGAAACGATCCCTCCTGTTGTGACCCCCACACCCCAAGAGAAAAAAATCAGATCAGACCTCTGCAATGTGAGCACAGCAGAAGTCAACACAGTTTACTTTAATATTATTGTCACTCAGATGCCTTCACTTGGAAACAGCCTTAACCTTCTGGAAAGTTAAATGTTTTAACTTCTGCTTGCTTCCAAGTATACAAGAAGAAAAGTCAGCTGACAGAAGTCTAGTGCACATGAGTTTTAAATAATACAATCACATTATATGCATATATACATGCACATATATATATACACACACATACATATGTACGCACACACACACACATGAAAGAATTTTTACAAGGCAGGTCAAAAAGAGTCAAGGGAAGGTCCTCCATGACATAGTCTTGTAATTCTTCCCCTGTTGGCATTATATTACAAAAAAAGCACTTCTGTAAAAAGACTATAAATATTTTATTACAATGAAATGCCATTTTCCCTTATCTGAAAGACAATAAGTCTGCATGCTTTTCCTTAATTACCTAACAGAAGGAAAAATTCACTTTACTTTTCTGCCTCAGTTTCTCTATCTGTAAAATGGGGATAATAATCACACCCACTTCTCAGGGTTGTTGTGAAGATAAAATGAGGTACTTGTAAAGCACCTCGAAAATCTCTATATGCTATATAAATACCAGTTGTTATTAAGAATAATAACAACAAATCAAAAGCTAAATCCTACAGATACGGTGATCAAGTTTGGGCCCAGTAAGAGACAGGATAGTAGTACACTTCCCTTCTTTCTTCCTGGAAGCAGAAAAATATGGAGATGGAACACTGCCTGTGATGTCAGAGTGGCTCAGTGTGTTGGCTGTTCTGCTGAACTGCCTTTTTTATTTTTCTTTTTTATTCTTTGTTAAAGGGGATGGTTCTCTGGGTGGGGAAGGAGAAATATATCGGGAAATGAAGATGATATAAAAATAAGTGAGATTCCATTAAAAAATGAAAGAAAAACACCTGGTAACAAATAAAACTATAATCTAACCTGAAATTTATCACTTTTTGATTGTGGGAAAAGAGGGGAATGATAGGAAAATTCTGTTGGCAAACCACTTTTAATCTCTGGCAATGCCATCTCAAAATTTCTGATCATATGTCTTTCCTGCCAGAAAAGTCTGTAAAAGAAAAGGAAATGGGACTCACCAAAGACCTCAGCTCATGTCATTTATAAAGATAAGGGCCTTGGCCTAAGGGACTTGGTCACCTCCATCTGATCCTTTAACATTTTTAACCCAAATTTTAAATGACATATGACCAGCTTCGAACCCTACAGACAAAATCTTCAAAGGCAATTAAATTGTCAAGAACCTCTGGTTTACATGCCAGAAATGAAAAATACAATTGAAAAAACAAAAGTTGAATAAAAAACTACTCTCAATCCCAATAAGATGCATTATGTACACGCTTGCTCACAACATGCACGCTCTTTCTCTCTTTCACATACATACACACACACACACAGAGTCAATACCATTTGTAAGCTGCCAGGACCAATAAATTCCTCAACGGCCATCCGGGATATTGTGCTAAATTACAAGGATCATATACTCCAATTGTAATCTGTGAACAGAGAGAGCCTCAACTTGAGAGAGGGTCAAGTGTCATTTCTGATACACAACACAGTAGATGCTAATGCCCCATTTCCTTGTTTAGACCATGCTGGGAAGTAGGAAAAATAAGATGCTTGGGAAAGGGCCAAGAAAATGAGGCCAGAAATAAACATCCACCCACTTGGCAAGTCAAGTTTCATGTATACTTAAATTCACATTCAGGGAAATGATATAAATGACACCCAGGTGTCCAGAAGGGAAGCCCAGGAAGAGCCCATGAAATCAGTCTAGAAGAAGATCAAGTTGAGAAGCAAGTTTGCCATATGTACAAGTGGTCCAAAGTTAAATAACTCATTTACCAATCTACCTAAATAGTAGAAAATGAAAGGTTAACAAATGACTAAAATCTAGCTATTAAGCTCTGGGTTTTAAAGGGAAATACTGAACTTACTTGGAATAGACTTAGAACTCTCTTTGTATACACATTCACCCTTCCAGTAGACTAGCCACAAAGGAACACAGTTCCCAACAGGGCATTTGTGCTTTTTAATGGCTTATTTTGAGTACTAAGATGATTCTACTAAAGTGCTTCTCTGAGGTACTATCATGATGTGGAGGTAACTGTGGGTTCTAGAAGGTTCTTCTACTAGAACACAATCTCTGGCCATGCTATCTATCACATCAGAAGGAACATGAGCCCAGAAATAGCTTTTACGTCTGCTGAGGAACAGCTAAGATAATGAGCCCAGGTTGACTAAAAGGTAATGAAATTTTGGACCAGAGTAATACCTGTAGACCATCTATTAGGTACAGATTGAGAGTCACAGAACCTGGATTCAAATCCTAGCTCTGCTCTTTCTACCTGTATGAGCCAGGACAAACCACTTAACTTGGGCCTAAGCATTCTCATCCATAAAACAAAGGCACTAGACAAAACAGCCTTCAAAGTTTCTTTTCTAGCTCTAAATCTATTATCTTATAACCCTAAATAATTTTTATGATCTGGAGACAGTTTAGGAGGCACAGTAGATAGACATTGCACTGGGCCTAGAGTCGGGAAGACCTGAAACATTTATAACTATGTGACCTTGGGCAAGTCACTTGACCTGTCTGCCTCAGTTTTCTTACCTGTATAGTGGGAATAATAATAGAACCTACCTCCCAAGGTTGTTGTCAAAATCAAATGAGCTATCTGTAAAGTGCTTAACACAGTGCCTTGCTCATAGTAAGCATTAAAATGCATACCGAAAAGTTATCTTTAGGTGTTTTTATTAAATAACTATTGTTTTTCCTTCAAAGGCATTAGTGCATCACTGAGTGTAAGTTTTACTCTGTATATGGGTCATTTTTTTTCCTATGGAGTATAATTCTATTTTATAATGCAAAGGGATAAGAAAATATGATTCACTTTTCCAACCATGTTTTCAGGAAAACGAAGTACACCTGTGTTAGAGGTAAATTTTCCTTTTCCAAAGAGATTACATTAATACACCTCATTTAAACTAACCTAGTTTTGTTGTTAAAATGTTTTTTTCGGTTAATGAAAACCCACTTTCTCTCCCTCCCACCTCCTCTCCTTCTCACTGAGAAAACGCTAAAAAAAACCCTGCTACAAAAATGCATAGCTAGATGTCATATATATCGTATATATGAACATACATGTATGTATATTATGTATTAACATCAGATTCTGCCATCCTATATTTGTAGTATATATACACACACATAAGTGTGTGTGTGTGTGTGTGTGTGTGTGTGTGTCTGCACTCTGAATCCATCACCTCTCTGACAAGAGGTGGGTAGCATGTTTCATTATGAGTCTTCTGGAATCATAGCACGTTACTACATTGATAGAAATCTTTTTATTGAGAAAGTTTTTTTGAAAATCTTTTGTCTTTACAATATTATTGTCATCATATAGATAATTCTTCTGGTTCTGCTTGCTTCACTCTGCATCAGTTCATACATGTCTTCACAGGAT
The DNA here is from genome assembly GCF_028372415.1 of Notamacropus eugenii. Classification (NCBI taxonomy): domain Eukaryota; kingdom Metazoa; phylum Chordata; class Mammalia; order Diprotodontia; family Macropodidae; genus Notamacropus; species Notamacropus eugenii. Next base: position 433,651,609 of record NC_092874.1, read on the forward strand.
TCTCTGAAACTATCTCCTTCATCATTTCTTATAATACAATTCTTCCACATGTTCATATGCCATAACTTGCTTAGTAATTTTCCAACTGATAGGCATCCCCTCAGTTTCCAATTCTTCGCCTCCACAAAAAAGGGCAGCTACATTTTTATATGGATCTTTTTCTTTTATTGTTTTGGGGTACAGACCTAATACTGGTATTGCTGCATCAAAGGGCATACCCATTTTAGAACCTTTGGGGCATAGTTCCAAACTGCTTTCCAGAATGGCTAGACCACTTCACAATTCCATCAACAGTGCATTAATACAGCTGTTATCCCACAACTCCTCTAACACTATCATTTTTCTTTTTTTGTCAACTCAGTCAATCTGAGTGTGAGGTGGAAGAGTAATTGTTATCTTTCTTTCTCTTAAAACTACCTGTTCACATCCTTTGACCATTTGTCAAATGAGGAATGGCTCTTACTCTTAATAATATGAATCATTTCCCTAGATATCTTAGAAATGAGACCTTTATCAAAGAAACCTACTGGAAGATTCTCCAATTTTCCTGCTCTCTTCTAAATTTAGGTGTATTGGTTTTCTTTGTGTAAAAGTTGTTTTGTTTGTTTGTTTGTTTGTTTAACATTAATCAAAATTGTCTGTTTCACCTCCTGTGATCCTCTCTATCTCCTGCTTGGTCATGAACTCTTCCCTCATCCAGAGATCTGAGAGATAATTCCCTCCTTGTTCTTCTAATTTATCATGCTACTAGGTGAATATATATACATACATATACATCTGATATATATAAAATGTAGTCTTTTGGTGCCACTTCTTACATAGTGTAAGACGTGCCAGATTATTTTTCAGGCTTCCTGACATTTTTTTCACATGCTGAGTTCTTAATCCAAGGACTTAGGGGTTCTCAGGAACTAAGTTACTGTGCTCATTCGATTCGGTATATTGTGTACCTGATTTGTTCCATTAATCAATATATTTCTCAACCAGTACCAAATTTTGTTTTTATTACTAATTTCTATATAGTTTGAAATTATATATTATTAAGTCCCCTTCTTTCCTGCTTTTTCATTATTTTCTTTGAGATTCTAAAACTTGTTCTTTGGGGAAAATTTCCATTATTTTTTCTAGCTCTATAAAGTAAACCATTGGTAGTTTGATTGGTATAGCATTGAATAATTAATGTCATTTTTATTTTTTGCATAAAGGGTGTTTTTGTAGTTATACTCATATAGTTCCTGTGTATGTCTTAGCAAACAGATACCCAAGTACTTTATGCTTCCCGTTATTTTAAGTGGAATTTCTCTACCTCTTCCTCCTGGATTTTGTTGGTAGTATGCAGAAATGCTGAAGATCTGGGGTGGGGTTTCGTATCCTGAAATTTATGAAGTAATTAGTTATTTCAATTAATCTGTTGGTTAACTTTCTAGGATTTTCTAAGTAAATCATGATATCATCTGTGAAACATGGTAATTTTGCTTCTTCTTTGGCTTTGCATACTCAATTTTTTTCTTGTCTTATTACTAAAGATAGCACTTCTCGCATTATACTGAACAGAAACGAGGATGATGAACATTCATGCTTTACTCCTGATCTAAGTGGAAAGGCCTCTGGCTTGTCCCCAGTACAGATAATGCTGGTTCTTGGTTTTAGGTAGAGACTGCATGGCTGATTAGCTGCTGTCCTTTATTCTCAGAGGACCAAAATGACATCACTACATCAGGGACACAGTGTGTCTGACAGTGGCTGATCAGATCAGTGGGAGCTTGGAAGGCTCTGCCAGAGGTCTGGTGCAGACAGTCCATGAACATTTGCAGTGGAGGTGTCCCTAAATTTGTGCATCTCATATTTCTTTTTGAGCTACTGAAATTCTGCTTCACTCATAGAGCACAGCTCATTGACTCAGTCATGCAATGCTGGCCCATCCTTTGTCAGTATTTCCCATGTCTCACAATCGATTCCAAAGTTCTTCAGAGAGACCTTGAGATCATTCATGTATTGCTTCTTCTGACTACCATGCGAGTGCCTACCTTACATGAGCTCTCTATAAAACAGCTACTAAACAAAAAACCAAGGACTCCAAGGGTTTACTAGCAAGAAAATTCATCTGGCTCTAAGAAAGCAGCTTTTAACTCCATCAAAAGTATAGTGTTAAGTGAAGCTTAGAGAGATGCAGGATTCTTGATTCAGTAAGAAGGCAGCTGACATTCAGTTTAAGCTGACAGTAACAATCCAAAGTGCTTTTATGATACCCTGAATGTTATCCGTGGGTCAAAGACCTACGGTGCATCTCAACTACTCAGTGCTGATGGAGTCGCATTGATTAGTAGTGAGGATATAATCTTGAAGAGATGGGCTGAGCACTTTCATAGTGTTCTCAACAGACAATGCTGAAGCCACTGAGCATATACCTCAGGTAGAAATCAATCCCTCTCTAGGTAAATGCCCAACTGAAGAAGAGGTTCTAAATGCCTTTAGGCTCCTCAAATGTGGCAAAGAGCCTGGCACTGATTCTATTCTAGAGACTGCTTATCACATTAAGGAAAGATTCATATATTCCTACATATTCGTGTGTTTTGTTTTTTAACAAAAATAGGTGTTGTATATCGTCAAAACCTTTTTCTGCAATTATTTATATAAATATATTATGTCTGACGTTCTTGGTATTCATATGGCTGATTAGGTCTATAGTTTTCCTAATATTAAACCAGCCTTGCTGTCCTGGTAATCAAAATAGCTAACATTTATGTGGGATTTTAAGGTTTTCAAAGTGCTTCACAAACGTTATCTTTTTATCCTCACAACAACCTTGGGAAGTAGATGATATTATCAGTCCCACTTTATAAATTGTAAAAGTAAGTTTAAAAGAGGTTAAGAGACTTCTCTAGGGTCACACAAGATAGTAAGTGGTTGAAGTTGGATTGGAACTCAGGCATCCTAATTCCAGGTTCCATATTCTTATTGCATCATGGTATATTACCTTTGTGACATGTTGCTATCATCTTTTTGCAAAAACTATATTTAAATTTTTTGCATTGATATCCATTTGGGATATTGGTCTACAGTTTTCTTTCTGTTTTGATTCTCCCTGATTTAGGTATCAGGGCTTCATTTGTATTGTAGAAGTAATTTGACAAGACCCCTTCTTTTCTGATTTTTTTCCTAACAGCTTTTGTAGCATTAGAATTAACTGCTTTTTAAATGTCTTAAAGAATTTGCTTGTAAATTCATCTGGTCCTAGGATTTTCTTCTTTGGGATCTCATTTATGACTTGTTCAATTTCCTTTTCTGAAATTGTGGCAAGTCCTTTATCTTCTTCTGTTAAACTGAGCATTTTGTGTTTTTGTAAATATCATTTATTTTATCTAGACTGTCAGTTTTATTGGCACATAAATGGGTAAAAAAAGTGTCTAATAATTTATTTCTTCTGTATTGGTTGTGAATTTAACCTTTTTTGACACTGATAATTTGGTTTTCTTTCATTTTAAATATCACATTAGCTAATAGTTTGTCTATTTTATTGTTTCTTTTTTCAAAAAAACAGCTTCTAACTGAATTCTTTCTCTTACCTTTTCCTCCTCTTCCCCTCCCTCCACTACCATCAAAGGTTTTTATCTATTCTTTCCTTTTAGTTGGTTGGCTGCTGTCTTTCGTTTTCGAAGAGGACCAAAATGACATCACTATGCTAAAGCGAAGCTTCAGCGTGTCCGACTGTGGCTAATCAGACCAATACAAGCTTGGAATGCTCTACCATCGTTTGGGCACAGCTAGTGTGTATGAATTTTTGGGGTGGATACTCCAAATTTGCGCATCTTATGTTTACTTTGTGCTATCTCAATTCTGCTTTGCTCGTAGAGCACAACACTCTTTCTGATGTGGGCACGCCATGCTGAGCAGTCCTGTGTCAGTATCTCCCATGCTGCACAGTCAAATCCAAAGTTCTTGAGAGAGACCTTGAGGGTGTCCTTGAGGCTTCTTCTGACCTCCATGTGATCACCTGCCCCATGTGAGTTCTCCGTAAAATAGTCTTTTTGGCAAGTGTATATTTTGCATTCGAACAATGTGGCCAGCCCATAGGAGTTGTGCTCTCCGATGCACAGTTTGAATGCTTGGCAGTTCAGCCTGAGCAAGGACCTCAGTGTCTGGTACCTTATCCTGCCAGGTGATCTTCAGAATCTTCCTAAGACAGTTCAAATGGAAGCGATTCAGTTTCCTGGCATGGCACTGGTACACTGTCCATGTTTCACATATTCTTTTCTTTTAAATCCTTCAAGATTCACCCTCTTAGTTAGGAGTTTATTTTGTTTAGGACTAATCCCTCCCTTAGTCTATTCTCAGCCTTATTCTCCCCCTCCCTCCTCCCTATGTCTACCAGTTTCAGTTTCCATTGAATGAAAAATATTTCTATCCCTGTGTGTATTCTTCCCTCTTTTGATCAATACAGGCAAGATTTGGGTGCTGCCTTCTCCCCCTCCCCCTTCCTCCTTGTTTGTCTTCTCCAATTAAAGGAGACCTGGGAGCCCTGAAGCAAGTTTGTGCCCCAAAGCATGACAAAGTCTAGCACTTGAACTCAGCCCTCTTCCTACTACACCATGCTGCCTGCCTCTCCACTAAAAAAACAAAGTGGAACCATGTCCTGCTACCCATAAGGAATAGAGCCCTCACATGTCAAGCAGAAAAATCTCATGATAGGAACTGAGTTCTTATGATGCACTTAATATGTTTTAAATTCCCTAATCAGACTTTAAAAGGGGATATCTAGTTTCCTACTGAAGTAATTTTAGTTTAAAAAACAGTATGACTTTAATGTCATACACACTCTGGTATTTTGATGTCACTCAGATCATATCAATGTGGCCACTTCCTTCAATGATAGAGAACACAATGTAGCCAGACCTGCCCATTCTGTGCTTCCATGTCCTTTCCTAAATCTGTCACAGAGTCCACCAACAGGTTGGGGCCACCTTCTTGATCTCTTGCCATTTACCAGGTGCCCACTATAAGAAAAGACCCAGTGCAAGGCTTTGGGATATAAAGACAAAACCAAATGAAAAAGTTCCTGCCTTACAGGCATTCCCCTGGGGGGCAGCCATAAGCAAACATAAGTATAAACATGATGATCCAAGGAGGGAGAAAGTCCTAACAAGTAGGGACAATCAGGAGAAGCTTCCCACAGCAGGCACTTGAAATCAGCTTTATAGGAAACTAATGAGTCTAAGAGGTGGAGATGGAGGAGGACTCTATCCCCTGCATGTGAAACAGCCAAAGGCATGGAGGCAGCAATTTCTTTGGAGGGAAGATCACTTCATTCTAAACTTAAAGGGCTTTGGAGAACAGAAATAGTAGGAAAGTATTTCTTTTTAAGCATCTGAATGAAGTCAGAGAAATATGAAAGTTAAGCAAGCTGCATAATTCACTGTTGAAAAAAATAGCTAGGGGCTGAGGTTAAAAAAGAATCATTCACAAAAATTAAAATTGGTAATTCATCATAAGAAAATCTTGCAAGAATCAGAAATGAACTAGAGGATACTTGAATGTGCATTAAGGAAATAATTCTAACTGCCAGATAAAAGATAAATAAGCATGGAGAGCGGTTTTTCCTTTCTTAGTGTCAAGAGCTTCCTCTCTTTTAGGAGAGTGGACCCTGGAACGATGTTCCTAACAGAATAACCTTGGGTTCAAGCCTTGCTCCAATGGTAGCTGTTCTAGTCCATTTCACTCAGTGGGGGAAAAAATACAGGCCCAGTTCTTTGTATTTATTTATTTATTTAGGAACTGAATCTCTCTACCTTGTCCAGGTTGGAAGTATAGCGGCTGCTCTCCCAGATCCAAATTTCCCAGCCAAACTGCTCGCCTCTCTTTAGGCAATCTGCTCTTGGGGGCTCACCATATTGCTATTGGACTTGGAGCAGACCCCGATCAGCTTTAGCCCTCCTGCAGCTCCCAAATTCAAGTAGACCACTATCCTTGGCCTCCCCAGAAGCTGGGGCTACAGGACTGTCCCACACGCCAAGTAGCCCAACTATTCAGAAGTCTTGCATTCTCTTCTGAGACTGAAAGAGTGACCCATTAAATTTGACATAAGAGAAGCAGATTCTTAAAAAGCTGCACTTCTTTTAAGTGGAGAGTGAAAGGGTAAAGTAATAAAAATGCCCAAGGAGCAGTAGTAGAAAATAGCTAAGAATAATACAGTTCCTATGGCACAGTCACCTTTTACCAAGAAGGATTATGTTTTCCATTCCAGTCTTGGTGTAGTAGACAAGTAGTCAGAAGGTTTGGGTTCAGGTTCCACCTTTGACACATACTGCACTATGTGACCCTAGAAAAGTAACTTAACCTTCAGACAACTCTTTAGAACTATAAACTATAAAGAAGGTGCCAATATGTACTGGCTGAGGTATTTCATAACTACTTAGATCATTGTTCTTCAGTTGCCTTTTGGTTGTGTCCAACTCTTTATGACCCTATTAGGAGTTTTCCTGGCAAAGATACTGGAGTGGTTTGCCATTTCCTTCTCCAGTTCATTTTACAGATGAGGAACTGAGGCAAATAGTGACTTGCTCAGAGGCACACAGCTAGGAAGGATCAGAGACTGGATTTGAACTCAGGGAGATCAGCCTTCTTGACTCCACCTAGATGCCCAGTAAAATCATAGAACCATAGGTCTCTTCTGCCTTCCTCAAAAAACTGAACAAAACAAAACAAACAAAAGCTCCACCATGGCCATGAGAAATCAAGAAAAAACAAACTCATTGCCAACAGAACTCAATGATCAGTGATCAACATAGGAACAGCTGGTAATAAAAATCATAAGAGGTTAATTCTGATTTTTTCTCAAATAAAAAGGTTTAAAAAAAAGATGAAATAGGTCAGACTTGATCCCCCCCCTTTTTTTTTAGTTTTGTTACATATCTGCAAGACTCTCATCAGGTTACTTTTTAATCTACAGACTCCTTTTTGATCTAGAACTTGGCATGGACCTTTATGGAGCTTATATGTCTATGGTCCCCACTGCTGGGGAGACTGAGACTGGTAGATCACACAAGTGTGGGAAACCAGGCTGAAGTAGAGCTAAAACCAAGTGAGTGTGTTTACCAAGATGGTGAGTCTCAGGGAGCAGAGGGTTACCAGGCTGTCTAAGGAAGAGTGAACAAGCCCAGGTAGAACAAATGAAGCAGATAAAAGCTTCCATACTGATTATTACTAGGCTGGGGTCTGTGAGCAGCCACTGTACTTCCAGCCTGGGGAAGATAAGGAAATCTAATCTCGAAATAACAGCAACTATGATAATAAAAATATATGTGCATCTTATATATAACTATACACACACACACACACACACATATAAATGTTACACAGTTATTCATAGATGCAGTACTTAATAACTCAACAAGATATGTGAGCACCTACTGTAAGCAAGGCCCTGTGTTCTGCTCTGTGTAGACCATGAAAACAATAAGTCATGGCTCTGGCTCTTACATTCTGGCTGGAGAGATGACATGTACACAAATAACACAAGGCATCACATGACCAGCATAATTTCAATGGCAGAGACAAGAGTGACCAAGGGACACAGCTACTCAGCAGGAGAACTCTTCTAGGAAATGATTGCCATTTGATCACTCCAAGTGTCAAGCTCCAGGTGAGATTGTGGATTTTCAGTCACCCTTTTTCCTGCCTAGGGAAGTAACCTTTTCTTTACAAATTCAGAGGAGGCAGAGATGACTTCTGGTTAGGGTGATCAGTGAAGACTCTATGGAAGAAGAGGTTAGCCTAGAACTTGAAGGATGGGCTTTAAAAATAAGGGAGTAGGATACATTGTAGGCAAAGGGAAAGGTATAAGAATAGGTACCAAGTCTTTGTGGCTGATAAGTAGCCCAGTATAATGGAAGCAAAGCATTCACACAAAGGAATAGCACGAGAGCAGGCACACAGAAGAGGAAGACAGACAGGGCGTGGAAGACCCTGAATGCTCAGCTAAGGAGGCTGGATGACACTGGGCAGGAGAACCCAAACAAAGTGATATTGCAGTAAGATTCATCTGGCAGCAAGGCAAAAAGGAGAATAAAGGAGAAAGAGACAGCAAAAGGGAGGACAGTTAAATAAACATTGTGTAGGAAGAAATGACAAGAATTAGTGATTGATTTGGATGGGGGAAAGGTCGAGAGAATTTTCAAACCTGTAGGACTAGGGGAATGATTTCACTATTATCAGAAATAGGAAAGTCAGAAGGAGGAACTGTTTGAGAAAGGAAGGGGACAAATGCAAGACATACAGAATTGTTTTAACTAGATTTTTTAAAGTTAATAAATGTAAACGAATGCATTTTACTTATAGTTTATCATAAATAAAACAAAGGGTTCCTCCCAACCAAAGACCACAATTGCACAGTTTTTCGAACCTTTTTCCTTTGATCTTGGAAGAAATCATTGCAGTGTTTAAGTAAGGAGATCAGGACGGAATTTACATCATACTTAATTAAAAAGTAAGGCAATGCTGTGATTCCTTCTGCCTGGCAAAGATTATCATATGCACATTCAAGGGTTTGAATCTGAAAACAGAAAACATGATTACTAACATCTATGGAGAAAATCACTAAAACTGATACAAATTAAGAATAAAATATAAAACCAACATTTGGAAACAAGCAATCATGCCCTTATAAGGACTTGAATTGCTGCAACTGAAATGTGGTAAAAATACATTTATCAGTGCTCTAAAGAGCAGGAAAATACACCCATTGACATCATACTCAGTATTCCATTCCTAACAGGGACAAGCAAGGCAATTTCTTCAAGGAGAACAGTGACACCCAAGGAAATTCATTGTTCCCTCTGATACCAAGTGAACTTGGTTTCTAGTTTTTGGAAGCTTTTTATGTTTTCTGACTATAAATTTTGAGGGAAGTTTTCTATCCTGTCAAATCCCTCCTATATATCCCAGAACTAATTATTTTAAGCTCTAATATGACAGTGCCATGATTTCAATGGGTGAACAAGAATATGTTCAGACTGTTAAAACTCCTCACCATTTTTTACATTTTTTTCCACTTCTTCCAGTGACATTTGTCTTTAGGAACCAGAAGGACCTGATATTTTTTATTTTCTTCCTAGAAAAGTCCCTTGAGCTTATTTTATGCCTTTCTTACTCTTTGCTAGCTTTCTCATGTCTTCCTTAAAATCCAAAGACCATAACTTGAGATTTCAGATTTCTACATTTCAGATGTAGAAGCCCCATGATCTGGTATCGAGGGAGGATGTTTTCTGCTGTGTTCCTAAAGCCTTCCTGATGATACCCAACATTTTGCTGTCCTTTAGCATGTTGAGCTTACAGCCCCAAGAAACAAGTTAAACGTTGGTCAGTTCATTGTGCTTAATTGCTTTCATTTCTTCTAAGGATAGGTCCAATGTACGGATTGCATGGGAGAGGTAAATAATAAAGGAGCAAATGACTACGGTGAGAAACACAAAAAGATCATCATGCATAAAGCATGTAGAGCTGTAAGGGATGTCAGAAGTCATCTAGTCCAACCCCCTCATTTTACAGATGAGGAAGCAGAGTCAGAGAAGTTGGGTGATTTCTGCAGGATCTCTCAAGCTGGCAGTGCCCAAAGCAGGAGCTGAAGCCAGACCTTTCTGACTCTAGCCACTGTACCCTGTTGCCTTCCTTACAGGTGTCAGGAAAACGTTTAAAAATAAAGTAACGAGGCTAAAATAAATAATAATAATAATAAAATAAAATAAAGGAAGAGTCAAAAGCAGAATCAAAGGATAATCAAGTATAAGTCTAAAGGCCTCAAGCTCAACCTCTCTCTTGGGCAATAACTGATGACTTACGACCCATCATCCTAAAAGCCATAGTTTGAGTTGCTTCTCTCAAAACCTTGTACTTTCCTACACTGAAGTCTATACCTCTACTGCCACTACAACTGTCTCCCATTATCACCATACAACTTGCTCCTACCGACTGGGAATTCCATGCCATAAAAGAGTGAACTCCCCAGGTTTTTAGGTGACACCACCACCACTAAATAATTTATACAAATGTTCAGATCAGCCAACCACAAAATTAACATTTTACTCACCCAGAAATGTGTCTGTCTGCTACCTTCCCCTCTGTGCCCAGGGGAACACACTCTGTGTGGTGTACAATGATAGTTCACAGTCCACATTTACCTTTGTGTTCTGTTTTGTTACCTGGCTTGGAGAAAACTTTTGATCCAAACGTATTGGCTCCTGAAGAAGGGGTACACCCTCTGGAAGGCAGAGGGCAGGGTAGCAAAACCAGTAATAGAAGTAATATTTCTTTAGATCCTAGAAAAATATAAGAATTAGGCATTAGACCATGAATAACACAGTATTGTTATATTGGCAATTTAATTTCTCAAAGCTACTTTTTTTTTAAGGACTGAGAAAAAAAGTATAAAGAAATGTGGAAGTTCTGTCAAAATATGCCTATTCTGAGCAAACTTTACATCAGAATCCAAATCTTCTATATTTTAAGATAATAAACCTTCATAAGGCCACTTATGGGCCTTACACAGCACTTTAAGTTTGCCAAATACTTTGCAAGTATGATCTCATTTTATCTTCACAATAATTCTTCGAGGTAGGTGCTATTAATATTGCCATTTTACAAATGAGGAAATTGAGGTGGACAAGTTAAATTCCTTGTCGAAGCTTACACAGCTAAGAAAATGACAAACTATATCTGAACTCAGAGCACTAGGCCTACAATCAGGAACACCTATCTGCTGAAACACCAAGGCAAGATTCTAAAACTCAAGAATTAACGATGTTCTTCACTTCTGTTTACAAAATGAGCTCACTATTAAAATAATGACTCCTGAACTGCTTCATAAGCGAAACCATCTTACTAGGCATTTTCTTTGTTATCTTTCGTAACGAAAGCTCCCTTATTCTTTCAGGTGTTAAGAACTCTCTATTTCCACCAAGAACTGTGTATTTACTTGTATATGTGTGCACATGTGTGTGTGTGGGGGGGGGGGGGGAGGTGTTCCTACTAGCAGAATGTAAGTTTCTGTAGAGCAGAGATTGTTTGACTTTTTGTATCTCCAGCATTAGCACAGTGTCTGAGGCAGCAGTGAATAAGACAGAAAATGGACTTGCTTTATACCAAATTCCACTCTACAGGGGAATATGTTATAGAAAGTTTCTTACATAGGTGGGTTACAAAATCAAGACAACTACAATGAAAATTTTGCTTTAAGAAATGGAATTCCCTTCCCTGAGACCTACAATGTAAAAGTGAGCCTAGAATCAAAAATCCCAAGTTCAAGTCTTAGCTCTCCTGCTTAATAACTATGTGACTGGGGCAGTGAGGTGGTACAGTGGATAGACCACTAGCCCTGGAATCAGGAGGGCCTGAGTTCAAATGCAGGCTCAGACACTTGACACTTACTGTGTAACCTGGGCAAAGTCACTTAATCCTAATTGCTTCAATAAATAAATGAATGAATGAATGAAATGACTGTGACCTTGGGTAGGTAACTCAATCCATTTCTCTGAAACTCGGTGTGCTGCTCTGCAAATGAGACTAATACCTTTTATACCTGAGCAAATTATTCTCAAGACAATTATTTTTAAATCTATTTTTATATTTCTTCCCCAACTTTCAACATTTGTTTTTTCAAATTTTGAGTGACATTCTCTTCCTCCGTCTTTCCTCATCCCCCTCATTGAGAAGGCAAGCAAACTGATATAGTTTATACATTTGCAGTCTTGCAAAACAGATTTCCATATGAGTAATGCTGTAAAAGAAAACACATATCAAAAAAAAACCCCAGAAAAATAAAGTTTAAAAAAAGTATACTTCAATTTCTATTCAGACTCCATCAGTTATTTCTCTGAAGGTGGATAACAGCACTTTTCCTCATAAGTCCTTCAGAACTGTCCTGGATCATTGTATTGATGAGAAGAGCAAAGTTATCATACAATATTGCTGTTACTCTGCACAATGTTCTCCTGGTTCTGCTCACTTCACTTTGCATCATTTCATGTAAGTCTTTTCAGGTGCTTCTGCAAGCATCATGCTTATCATCTCTTATAGCACAATCACATTCCATTACAATCACATACCACAACTTGTTTAGCTGTTCCCCAATTAATAGGCATTCCCTCAATTTCCAATTTCTTCCCACTACAAAAAGAGCTGTTATAAATATTTTTGTACATACAAGTCCTTTTCCATTTATTTTTAATCTCTTTGGGATACAGACCTAGCAGCGGTATCACTGGATCAAAGGGTATGCACAGTTTTATAGTCATTTGGGCATGGTTCCAAATTGCTCTCCAGAATGGTTAGATCAGTTCACAACTCCACCAACAGTGCATTAGTGTCCCAATTTTCCCACATCCCTTCCAACATTTACCCTTTTCTATCATATGAGTCAATCTGATAGGTGTGACGAGATACGTCAGAATTGTTTTAATTTGCATTTCTATAATTAATAGAGATTTAGAGCATTTTCATATGGCTACAGATAGCTTTGATTTCTCTATCTGAAAACTGTCCATATCCTTTGACAATTTATCATTTGGGGAATATCTTGTATCCTTATAAATTTGACTGCATTCTCCATATATATATATTTGAGAAATGAGATCCTTATCAGAGAAACTTGTCATAAAATTTCCCCTCAGTTATCTGCTTTCCTTTAGCAGCACTGGTTTTGTTTGTTCAGAAACTTTTTAATGTAATAAAATTATCCATTTTATACCCCATAATCCTCTCTCTCATTTAGTCATCAATTCTTCCCTTATCCACAGATTTGACAGGAACTCTATTCCAGGTTGCCCCAATTTGTTTATGGTAATTCATCCCATTCACACTCGCTGTTATCAACTACTAACTGCTCATTTTCCTCCACCCTACTTTTCCCCCCTGTTCATCCTACTCTCTCTATCCTTTCACCGTGTCCATCCTCAAAAGTGTTTTGCTTCTGACTACATTACCGCCCTCTTCTATCAGGCTCACTCTTCTCCTATCCCCCCACCTTTCCCTCCTACTTCCCTGTAAGGTGAGACAGATTTTTACACCCAAATGAACATGTATGTTATTTCCTCTTTGATCCAATTCCTACGAAGGTAAGGAACATAAACCTCCATTATCCCCTTCACTACAAAAGCTCTTTTGTGCCTCTTTTACTATTCTGCTCCTCCCTTCCTCCTTCACCCAGTACAACACTCTTTCTCAATCCCTAATTTATTATTTTGGATAACATCCCATCATAGTCAACTCATACCTGAGCCCTCTGTCTAAGTACACTCCTTCTAACTGTCCTAATAATCATGAAGTTCTTAGGAGTTACAAGTATCATTTTTCCCAGGTAGGAATGTAAACAATCTAACGTGACTGAATCCCTTATGACTTCTCTTTCACGTTTTCCCTTTTATGCTTCTTTTGAGTCTTGTGTTGGAAAGTCAAACTTCTCTTCAGCTGTGGTCATTTCATCAGGAATGCTCTATTTCATTAAATAACCATTGTATCCTCTAAAGGATTATACTCAGTTTTGCTAGGTAGGTGATTCTTGGTTATAATCCTAGATGCTTTGCCCTCTGGAACAGCATATTCCAAGCCTGCCAATCTTTTAACATAGAAGCTGCTAAATCGTATGTTGTCCTAACTGTGGTTCCATGACATCTGAACTGTTTCTTTCTGACCGCTTACAATATTTTCTCCTTGACCTTAGGTGCTCTGGAATTTGGCTGTGATATTCCTGGGAGCTTTCATTTTGGGATCTCTTTCAGGAGGTGATTGATGGATTCTTTCAATTTATATCTCACCCTCTGGTTCTAGAATATCAGGTGTTGGGGGAGTAAGCTCAGTTCCATGTGGACAGTCTCGGGCAGGTAAAAGTGAGGACTTCTAAACCTTAGAGTTCTCATGAGGCCCCCCAGGGAACAGCTGGGAATTGAGGCGTGAGATACAGGCTATCTCGTGCATCTCCGCCTCTTCTCCGTGGGATACGTGCTGGGGAGAGCATCCCACCCTTGAGATTGGCCCGGGGTCTGAGCACACCTGTTGTTGACTAACAAAAGGCTGACAGCACGCCCGGTATTCACGTGCAAACTATGCGGCGGGAGAGTTTAAGTAGGGTCAGGAAAGCCTGAAGGCGCTCTTAGCGCTGAGGGGCCCTTAGAGGACAGAAGGCCCCTCTTCCCTCTCCCCTCTCCCACTCCCACTTCCAATCTCTTACTGTAAGATCTTTGCCTCCTTGGGAAGAGGATTCCTCTCTCCTAAGGAAGAATTCACCCTGCACATGTAACCAAGACCCTGAATAAAGCCTAACCCTTGTTCCACTCTGGAAAGTCTCTTCTCTCATATGTTTATCCGGTTTGGCCAGCCGAAGATCTGCGATAGGTAAGGTAAGACTCCGGTAGCCCTTAGGCCTCTAGGCCTGACAATCAGGACATTTTCCTTGATAATTTCTTGAAATATGAGATCTCAGCTTTTTATTTGATCATGGCTTTCAGGTAGCCTAATATCCCTCCTCAATCAATTTTCTAGATTATTTGTTTTTCAATGAGATATTTCACATAGTCTTCTATTTTTTCATTCTCTGGATTTTGTTCAATTGTTTCTTGGCGTCTCATGCAGTCACTAGCTTCCACTTTCCCAATAGTAATTTTTAAGGAATTATTTCCTTCAATAAGCTTTTGTACCTCTTTTTCCATTTGGCCAATTCTGAATTTTAAGAATTTCTTCTCTTCAATGGATTTTTGTATCTCTTTTACCATTGGCCTATTACATTTTTTTATAGTGTTATTTTCTTCAGTATTTTTTTGTGCCTCCTTTACAAAGTTAATCACTCTTTTTCCATGATTTTATCGAACAACTCTAATTTCTTTTCCCAATTTTTCTTCTAACTGAAAATTATGGTACGGAGAGCGAACAAGGAAACAGTAGGTGGAGGAGAAATGAAGATTTGTAGTACTGTAAGGAATCATGTAGCAGCATTATCATACTGGTACTAAGCAATTTTTGTATTACTAATATGATTATGTTTTCTACATGTGAAAAATTCTGAGAGCTTTTTGGTATTTATCCTCTAATACTTAAATGCCACTAAATATAGCAAGTCATGTGCTTCAAACAAGAAAAAAAGTGTTGTTATACTTCCCATTTTAAGAAAAGTTAAAAACTTAAGACCAGGGATTTCACAACGTCCTGGGATCCTTATTTGGTCATTTTCAAAAGTCACAAGGGTTGAGTTTCCTAACATTCTGCCCCACATACAAAAAAATAAAAAATAAAAACTCCACTAAAACTAACAAATAAAAGAAAAAACAGTCCCACACCGGAACTCAGTTAAACTAAACATTCAGGAACTAATGTCTGAAAATGTTGATTTATGGTATTAACAATTAAAGCAATGTTGAAAGATACCTAGTAAAAAACAGAGTATGTCTGCAAAAGGGAAAAAAGACAATTCAACAGGAAAAAATTATTACTTGGAAATATTTTAGAACCCTCAAACTGAAATTAACTCAATTTGACAAATATTTATCTTATATTAAGTATATGTATAGAACATGTGAGGAGCTAAGATAAGACAAAAGTTGCTGTCCCATAGTACTTAAAGTCTAGGAAGGGTATATGACCATTGCACAAATAACTACAATACAAAATAAGATGAGATAGCACTTTAGTAGAAAAAGTGTCAAAAGACCTGGGATTGAACACCAGCTCTGCTACTACCTGTCACCCTGGGTTAAGTCACTTCCTCACTCTAGGCCTAAGATTCCTCTTTTGTAACAAGGGGGTTGGGCTAGATTCAGGGGTGAGGAACCTGGACCTGGAGGCCACATGTCTCACTCTAGGTCCTCAAGTGTGTCCCTTTGACTGAATTCAAACTCCTATGATCCTATAGTAAGTCAGGTTGATTTTTTTTTTGGTTGAAGGGGGGAGAAGAAAAATGTTGCAGACCTACTTCCAGGCCCTATTTCCTCTACAATTCTTGATCCCCTGGGGTTACTTGTCTCTTCTCCTCCTATGAATAATAAATACTTCATCGCTGTTTAGTCACCATCAATGGCTCAAATGTATCTACTTTTCTGGGTGTTAATATTCCAAGACTGACTCTTTTGGCATGGTTGCTATTATATCTTTTGCCTTTTAGAATATCATTTTCCAAGATTTACTTTTCTTTATTGTAGTTGCTGCCAAGTTGTATGTGATCCTAACTATGGTTCCATAGTATTTGAATTCTTTCTTTCTGGCTATGATAGTTCTGGGAGTGTTCAATTTGGGGTTTCTTTCAAATGGCCAATAAGTTCTTTCCATTTTTTATTTTATTCTCTAGTTTTAATAGATCTAGAAAGTTTTCTTTTATGATTTGTTTAAGTACAGTAGTGAGTTATTTTCGTTTGGACATGATTTTTAAGGGGTCTAATGAACCTCAAATGATCTCTCCTCAACATGTTCTTTCAGTCCAGTTGTAGATACCCAACAATTTCATCTATATTTTTTTCAATCTTTTGATTTTGTTCTAATATTCTTGTTTTCACTTGGAGTCAATAAATTCTATTTGCTCCATTTAAAATTACAGAAGTCTACTACTTAGAGAAGATTTTCCATCTTCTGATCTAAGCCATTTATTTCTTTTCTAATTCTTTCCATGAGTCCTCTTATTTCCCTTCTTTTTTCATCTTTAAATTTCTTGCTTCATTTCACTCAGAAGCCACTGTTTGTTCCTGAGGCTCTGATGGTACTTGTGGAGCTACTCTCCTCTTGTGAAGGTGCTTCTTGGGCATCTCTTGACCACAGTATCTCTTTACTCTATTAAGCATCTTCTACAGCCTCCATATGTGGTTTGGCATTTGGAGCCAGGGTCAGGATTCACTTCCTCCCATACTATTGGATGGAGTGGCCAGACCTGTGCGGCCTTGGTCTTTATTTCCAAGATACCTGCAGTTGGTTTCTATCTCCCTTTGCATCTCTGCCTGCAAAAAGGCTGGCCGATTTCAAGCTGGAGTCATGGGTCATAGTGCTTCAGTCTTCAGATGTCCCTGGAGCATTCTAGGTCAGAGTGCAGTGAACTTCCCTCTGTGTCCCTTCTCCAACACTCCAACATCCAGGTCAGAGGGCTGTTGGCTCCCAGCCCTTCAGAGTCCATAGCCACAGTACTGCCAGCAGCCCTTGTGTTTTCCCCTCAGAAAATGCTGGGCTTCTGGGAGCTCTGTAGCCCACACTCAGTTCTAAATCCCACACCCAGATGCCCCAGCCTCACAGATCAAATTCCCAAAACATAGTTATGTGCCTCTGAGCCCAAGGGTAGGGCAAATCTCTTCCTGGATCACAGGAAGCTTTGGGAGCAATGAAAACTTGAAGGTTCCCAGACTAAGCTGGGAAACACCAGCAGAAGAACATACAAGGACAGAAGCTCAGATCAGATATCCCCTCACTAGAAGGGCACGGAGCCCAAAACTAACACAATCCAAAGTCAACAAGATGGCTAGAAAAATGATTGAACCAATGCAGACCCACACCTTCTCAGCAATGTGTTGTCAGAGACTTGCCTGGGTTGCTGGAAAATCTAGGTTTTCCTGATCTAAGGCCAACTCTCTATTCACAACATCACACTACTTATTTTTCTCTTTAAAGAAAAGCATCATTAATGTGACTTGCCAGGCTAATTTTCCATCCAAAGGCACATCTAAGAACTATTTTTTGTTGATTTCACCTGGATCCAAATGTTCAAAACAGAAGAACAGGAGGTACGATTTTCCCTGACCCAGTAAGTCCGGGATCAAGCCCAAACAAAGGAGCTCCATTCTCTTCTGGGCTGAGGTGCCTAACAATTAAGCTCTGTGTAACCACAAAGAAACAAAAGCACCACCTATGTGCAAACTGGTGATTTTCTTGCCACCTACCAACTCCACCCATATGACTTAAAATAAAAAGAAATTGGTAAAGTGTATCTTATGACTCCTCCAGCTCCTCTTGAAGGTGCCCAGTCAAGGGTGTGCCATCAATAAGGAGAGCTAGCAAGGGCATAAACACCCTGGCACTAAGGCTTCAGCTATGCCAGATCAGATTCTCCATTTCTGAAGTTAGGAATAACAACTTTTTGTATCCCCAAAACAGCAGGAAATGCATTTACTTACAGAAAATGTCAAGAGCAGGAACTTGTTAAGAAGCACAGGGTTTTCGAGAGCAGCACCTGATTTTATTGATTCCCAGATCTGTGGTAAGAAAGGAAAGTGTCAAGGCAAGGAAGAAGCAGGTATCTCTGAGTTTTTAGTTCTCGTGTCAAATATAAAACTAACCAACAGGGGACGTGGGTTTGTCTAGGGACCTACATCTCAACTGTTGACTCTGCTTTGTAGTTCAGTTAAGGAACTGGCTTAGAAGTCATGAGCACTTGTTATTAAGTACCCACTACAGAAAAGGGGGGTGGGGGCATAAAAACCATCCCCACCTTCAAGAAGCTTACAAATTCTTCTTGAGGGAATGTGAGCAAGAGCATCAGAGAAGGCAAAATACCTGGCCAGGCCCCAGCATTCCAATGACCCCCCCACACCCCCCTGCCCTGACTATGAACGTAAGACAGGTGGAGAGACTTGCTATCTGCCTGTTACCTTTTCCCCTCCTCAGTGGTCAACAGTCTAGGTCCAACTACAAAGACCCTCCTGCTCTAGGCCATCTGCTCTGGTGCAAAAATCTACTCAATAATGGAGTGAGGCCTGGGGCAGAAATAACCTGGCTAACAACTGGAGGGTAAGTGGTACCTCATACATGCCTCCCCCCTTTATAATCTGGCAGGCCCCAGTACTCAACAGACTCCTACCTTGACCATCTAGAAGATCTAGAGACTTGCTATGTATCTGTAAGAGTACCTTATAGGTACTGATTCAATAGAACAGTGGGCATATTTTAAATTATTTTTATTATATTTATTATATTCTCTTTTGCTGAATTTATTATATTCTCTTTGCTGAACCCAGTGGAATTTGAGTAAATGAAATGCTTATATGATATGACTTCATTGTATATTATTAACATGTACTCAGAAGAGAAACAAACATTCACTGGAAAAAGGCCACAGATCCCATTTCTTTCCTTTTTTTGGGAAAATTCCTAGATTAATAAGATATGCTTCCACCTGTTTTGCACTAAGTGGATCCATCAAGTTTTTCTCAGGAAATTGGCTATCTGAAAAGAGTAGGAATACTTCTTTCTTAAGAGAAACTCGGCTCATTCCCTTTCAGGGACACACAAACCAGAGTCCAAATCAAACCAAGTATAGAATCTAAGTGTATTAGATAAAGGTCCAAGATCCTAAGAAGGACCCCAGCTTGTAGAAGAACAAGTCTCACTGGATAACTTCCTTCCCACCAATTTCTGGAATGCCCAAGGGTGAGTATCAGGACCCTGTGGTCAGACAGCTCTCTTCTTCCCCTACTAACCTACCCCATACTAGAGCTGGAGCTCCATAATAACCAAGGAAAAATGCATCAAAATAAAATAAGCAAATAATTTCTGAATGCCTACTATGTACAAAGCATTGGGGTAGGCCTTTGCACTTGAGCTCATAATCCAATAGATGCCAGGCTAAAGAAATACTTAAGGAAGTAGGACACATATTCTTCCTTTATATCTGACCTCCTCTGCTGCTTTTTCCAAAAGTAACTTCTTATCTGAAGTTTTGAAGGACTCGAGAGTGTTGGTATTAAATAGGGTTCCGATGGCTGGACAGCAGTGGGCCGGAGTAGGAGCATTTCTAGGGAAGAGGCAGAATGGTTACTACAGGGACGCTGACCCCCACACTGGGGATACTCAAGTGTTACCATGAGGAACGGAGGCAGATCACTTGTCTAAGTTCTAACAAACTTTTTTGACCTACTTGTCCCTAAAACTATTGCTCAACTGTAAAGAACTTTTGACAAGTTATGAAAGAAAATAAGCTTTTGACATAGAGGAATTAAACCAAACAAACAAACTTCAAGACGAGCTTCTAAATGAAAGGAGCTAGACTAGATTTAATTTAGATAAGTGTCTACTATACTTCATATTCTGGGCTTTGCCCATCCCTTTAAACGAGTCTATTCCTATTTATAAATCTGCAGGCTGCTCCTCACTGTATCTTCATTACTATAAAAATAAATTAATAAGGAATCCTTGCTTGATGAAGGACAGAGCATTAGAATTTAATTTAATTTTGGCAAAATGCCACAAGAAATTAATAATAGAACAAGAAGTTCTGGAAATCCTGGAAGGCAACAAAGGATACAAATACACCTTTAAAGATACTAATGATGACACCCTTTTAGATTTAGTTCTGTTACTAAATTTTGCAACCTGATTGGGAAAAAAAAGAATAACACTCGCGATTTTTGAAGAGGCAAAAGAAAAAAAAAGTGGAGATTTCCTTTGAAACTCTTTAAATGAAGACCTATGCTGAAAAACTGTTTATTAGTTGCTAGGGTCAATTAGATGTTCCTCAACAGTCTCTAACTACATCTCCCAACAAACTCATTAGGCAAGACTCTGCTCAGATACTAAAAAACATAGTGAAAAACATTCTTCCAGTCACTGCTGGAAACTTAAATTCTTAAATTCAACTTCTTAAATGATCCAAACCTGTTGCCTCTATGATTCTTCTCCCTCTATTCTCCCCCCTAAATCTGTGGCAATCTAGCTTCCCCTGACGCCTATTCCAATGACCCCCACAGTCTCAGTAACTTCCAAACTTTCCATGCCTTTCCCTATCTCTCATCCTACTTGCCACGGCTATACCATATTACATCATCTTGTCCTTGAGACCCTCTTACTTCCTGAGCTCCTGTAACACTCGGCTGGGCTGGTTCTCCTCCTGACTGACCAATACTCTCTGGTTCTTCATCTCCTTCTCCTTCAACAACCATGAAGTTCAGTCCCTGCCCCTTGGCTCTTTCTGCTTTATAATCTTCCTCAGAAATCTAACTAATCTACTTCATAATCATGGCCTAAACTATCACCTTTGACCTCTATACAAATAACTCCAAAAAACTACGTTTATAGCCCTCAACTTTCCCCCAGTCTATAGCTTCACATCTCCAGCTGCTTGCTGGGCATTTCTACCTGGATGTTACCTCCAATTAAATATGTCTAAAAACAAATTTCTCATCCTGCTCTCAAAACTGTCTCTGCCCCTTAAATTTCCCATTTCTGCTCATGATAATATCATTCCTATCAAGCTTGAAACTCAGGAATCACTGGCTTATCCCCATAACCACAAATCCTTTGGAGCTCTTTCCTCACCACTGGCCCAGAGTAAAGGCCTAACTCACTGTCAGCTCAAAGGGAAGCTGACAGAAAGAGCAGTGGATCTTGATCCAGGAGACATGGGTTTCAATCCTGGCTAGGTTATTGGTTGCTCTGAGAGGTTAAGAAAGTGTCTTTCCTCTCTATAATTTTCTTCATCAATAAACTAATAACCTCCTAAAACCATTGTGAGGAGAGTATTTGTTAAAATAAATCAGTTCTCCTTCTCTCTTCTCTGATTCATCCTTCATACCACTCTCAGAAATAACTTCCTAAAACTCTACTTTCCTCACACCTCCAAACTTTCACACAAAGTTCCCCTACCAAGCTTTGTCACTTGGCATTTGATGCCCTTTTCTTCAACTCTTCTTCCCCTGAACCCATCTCGCCTGGCCTGCTGACCCTACCTTGGCCTAGACTGTCTTTGTGCTAATGCTAAAGTTGTGCCCTGTCTAAGATGCCTCCCCCTCCATCCTCCTGTCTCTCCAGGTCCTGTCCCTCCTTCAGTCTGGGGCAAGTCCCTTCTCCTCTGTGAAGCCTTCCTTACCCCTCCAGCCCAGAGTGATCCTTCCCCCCCATTTCCATGTCTTGCTTTGTCACATTTCTAATGCTGTTATTTTTAAATGCTATTTAACTTTTGAATTTTTCTGGGCGCTATCACCCCAACTAAGCAATAAGTTCCAGGAGGGCAGAAACCAAGTCCAACATTTCTGCATCCATCCCAGGGACTAGCACACAGTTGATGCTCAATCAATTTTAAATGATAGTTGTTTACAATAGAAAATGCCAATTAAAGTACAAATACAAAGGCCCAACATCAGGCTGAAAGCAAACTGGGAGGAAAGCCCAAGTTTAATTAAATGTATGTTTATTGAGCAGTTCCCAAGGGCTTTAGCCTCTTCAAGATTTCCAAGAGTGGACAAGTGTCAAGTCCCACAATCCCAGTCTACAAGTGGCTGATCACTTTCCTATGTGGCACACCTCCCATGACACACGTTATATCATTAAAGGCAAACCATACTCCTTGGTTCTGATCCTGACCATACTCACATATCAAAAGCACTGAACTCCAAAGTCAAACGTGCTGGCAGACCAGCCGAATCACCTGCACAGAAACAAGAGCAAATCAGTAAATGGATACTCATACAAGCGAGCTTCCCGGCAATCCTCCTCTTTTCTCAAATGAGATAATATTGGTAAAGTTCTTAACCTGGTGCCTAACACATAATAGGTATTACATAAATGCTTGTTCCCTCCATCCACCCCTTCTTATGGGATTCAGGACTACATTGTTAACCTCTGGTTGTTCATAACAAGGACTGAGAAGGTAATATAGAGAGTTCATAGATAAATAAAATGAACCAATGACATTTTTTTAAAAAACCACACACCTCATCTCAATCAATCTCTTCTCCACCTTTAAAAGAAATGCAAATGCCTTAGGTTTTGACTTTACTTTTCTTTTGTAATATGAGGGAGAGATGAAAATAAGTTTTATCAAAAAATGGTACAAGAAGAGAAATGGAGGGTTATAAACCACGTTTATGATTCATATACTAGGAAGTTGATTCAAACATAAACAAAACTGAACTATAAACTTGGAGGAAAGCAAGCCATGATAAAGAAGTTTATGGTAGCCTACCATTATAATAATAACCCTTAATATCCTTTGGTGCCTCATCTAGGCGATACTCATTAAGCTTTTTCTGGGTCAGCTCATGCCAGAAGCCAGCATCCAAGGCACTACTAAATGGAGCAAACTGCAACTTGGAGAGTCCAGATCCTGGGGAATGACATGCCTCACTGGTAGCTGTGGCCATTCTTTATTCAGAGATCTGCATTTAAGAAGTACATAGAAAAACAATATAATCCTCATGACAAACAGTCCCAGAATGTACTTTATCAGTCCCAATATTTTTTAAAGCACTAAATTTGTAACCAAAACAATCAACCAATATTTCTTTTTTTAATTTAATAAGATTTTTTTATTAATTTGCTTTCAATTTTCAACTATCACTTCCATAAGTTTTAAATTTTCTCCCCTTCCCTCCCCAAGACAGCAGGCAATCTTATATGGGTTCTACACATACATTCATATTAAACACATTTTCACATTAGTCATGTTGCACAGAAGAATTAAAATGAATGGAAGAAACCATGAGAAGAACCAAAACAAAACATAACAAAAGAGAAAACAGTCTGCTTCATTCTGCATTCTGATTCCATAGTTCTTTCTCTGGATATGAATGGCATTTTATATCAAGAGTCCGTTGCGAATGTTTTAGGTCTTTGCATTGCTGTGAAGGACTAAGTCTATCAGAAACAGTCCTCCCACACTGTGGTTGTTACTGTGTATAATGTTCTCCTGGTTCTGCTCCTTTCACTCAGCATCAGTTCATTTAAACCTTTCCAGGTTTTCTGAAGTCCACCTGTTCATCATTTCTTATAGACAATTGTATTCCATTACTATCATATACCACAACTTGTTCAGTCATTTCCCAATTGATGGGTATTCCCTTGATATCCAGTTCTGGGCCACCACAAAATGAGCTGCTATGAATATTTTTCTACATGCGGGTCCTTTTCCCATTTTTATGATCTCTTTGGGAAACTGCCCTAGAAGCGATATTGCTGGGTCAAAGGGTATGCACATTTTTGTAGCCCTTTGGGCATAGTTCTAAATGGCTCTCCAGAATGGTTGCATCAGCTCACAGCTCCACCAACAATGAATCAGTGTTCCAACTCTCCCACATCTTCTCCAACATTTATCATCTTTCTGTTTTGTCATGTTAGCCACTGTGATAGGTATGATGTGGTACCTCAGAGTGGTTTTGATTTGTATCTCTCTAATCAATAGTGATTTAGAGCATTTTTTCATATGACTATAGATAGCTTTAATTTCTTCCTCTGAAAACTGCCTGTTCATATCCTTTGACCATTTATCAACTGGGAAATGACTTGTATTCTTGTAAATTGGATTCAGTTCTCTATATATTTTAGAAATGAGGCCTTTATCACAGACGCTAGTTGTAGAAATTCTTTCCCAGCTTTCTGCTTCCTTCCTAATCTTGGTTACATTGGCTTTGTTTGTGCAAAAACTTTTCAATTTAACGTAATCAAAATTATCCATTTTGCATTTCATAATGTTCTCTATCTCTTGCTTGGTCATAAATTTCTCTATTCTCCATAAATCTGACAAATACACTATTCTTTGCTCCCTTAATTTGTTTATAATATCAGCCTTTATACCTAGATCATGTACCCATTTGGACTTTATTCTGGCATTCAGTGTCAGGCATTGGTCTATGCCCAGTTTCCACCACATTGTTATCCAGTTTTCCCAGCAGTTTTTGTCAAACAGTGAGTTCTTATCCCAGAAACTGGGGTCCTTGGGCTTATCAGACAGTAGACTGCTATAATCATTGACCACTGTGTCTTGAGGCACCTAATCTAATCCACTGGTCTACCCCTCTATTTCTTAGCCAGTACCAAGTGGTTTTGATGTCAATCAACATTTCTAAGAAGAGGAAGCATGGTATTGTGGGAAGAACTCAAGATCTGAAGTCAGAAGACCTGGATTCAAGTCCTTACTACCTATCCAACCTTGGGAAGTCTATTCACTTCACTGGATGCAAGTTTCCCCATCCGACAAATATAGGCCTTGGACATCAAGTGTTTAGAGGCCCATGATTTTGTAAATATTTTGATAACTATATTTTAATATAATTAGTTTCCTTTGTAATACTATGTATTTCATTTTATGCAGCTGAAAACATAATCTTCTAAGATGTCCATGGACCTCATCAGATGACCTGAAGCAGCCCATGACACACAAAGAAGTTAAGACCTGGACCATCCCTGGGCCAGATGATCTCTAAGGACTTTTCCAACTCTAATCTAAGCGTCTTATTCTACATCCCCATATTGGGTGTTCACTATGTACCAGGCACAAATACAAAAATGTGCCACTTGGAGAACATTCCTTACATCACAAGGAACACATTAAAATGAACTACAGGCTCCACTGGGCCTGGATACATGAGATGTCTGTCTACCCCAGCAGGAGATTCCAGTTTTTAAGATAAAGCATTCGCTTATACTTTTCTCACTTTTCAATGACTGCCTACTCCCCTTCTACAGTCATTAAATATTAACTGCACATTACATACCTTCAAACAACACAGTATATAGAGTATATAATAGTAAGTTATTATTTCTACAAGATGAGGGACTTAGGACACATATAATTGCATTGAGAAAATGAAATGTACTCATACACAAAACAGTTAATAATAACAATAGCTAACGTTTATACAGTGCCGTGTGCCAGGCTCTACTCTAAACACTACAAATGTTATCCCATTTGGTCCTCACAACAACTTTGGGAGGCAGGTATTATCATTACTCTTATTTGACATTTGAGGATACTGAGGCAAACAGATGCTAAATGACTTATCCAGGATTACACAGATAGCAACTGTCCAAGGCTACATTTGAATCCTGGAATTCCTAATTCCAGGTCCAGCCCTCTGTCCAAGAGACACAGAGCTGTCCCCAAACCCTTAGCGGTAATTACTGCCAATGTCTTTCAGGTATCAGTGCTTTCTAATCAGATCTAAATAATAAGGAAACAACAGCAATTATCAAGAGCCAAGAAATCTGCAAAACAGAAACAACAGAAAGAGACAAAAAGAATCTTTCTAAATTCCTTCTCACCAGGGATAATCAGTATCTCAGTATCCTCTCCCACCACCACACCTTCCAACACACCCAAACTCCCAATTAATAGTAATAATTTTTCATTTATTTAATAACCTTTGACCATTCAATTTTCTTAGTGCTAAGAAGCCAAAAAAAAAAAAGGAAAACAAAAAACAACTTACTACTCATCACAACACTACAGCTGGGAAGGATATGAATTAAAGGAATCACTTAAAAGATTATGCTGCCACAATAAGAAAGTAACTTACATAAAGGAGATTTTTTTTTAATGTCTAAAATATATGGCCCTTGTGAAACTATAAACAGGATGAAACCATTTCACAAGAGAATGTGCACAGTGGCTGAAACTACTGGCTAACTCCAGCCCACTTCTCCAAAATTTACCAGCTTTGAGAAAGATCTGGAGCAATAAAGAGACCATGAGATAATTGCGTAGGCATTGTAAATCCAAATGTGCTAACACAAAGTTCATCTGTATCACTAAGTACATATGCCCATAGACAGAAAAAACCTAAGAAGCAACAAACAGGGGACCTTTGGAGTAAAAACCTGGGTTAAAAGCCTGGCTCTGTCCCTTAATAGTGTGATTTTGGACAAAGCACTTAATATAGGTAAGGCATCAGTTTCCTCATCTGTAAAATGAAGAGATTCACTGGACTCTATGACTTCTGAGGCCCTTTCCAGTTGTAAATATATTCTCCTGATAAAATCCTAGCAACTAAGCTATTCATATATATGACCAATTTGCATCCTACCATTGCTTGCTCTTGATCAGAGGGCATGGTATGGGCTTGCCTTAAGTGATAACTCACTGGCATACTGTGCACTTCCAGCTGTATGTGCTCTCTGCTCTCCAAAGCCTTACTTGAGTTTATTTTAAAAAGAGACAAGCGATACAGTCAGACAAGACAGACACCAATAACATAAGCACTGCAAAGGTTTGTGCCCTATCCACTGATCAATCAGTTACCATTTGTTCAGGGTCAGCTATAAGCCAAGTACTGTGTCCAGGCACTGGGGTTAAAAAAATCAAAGCAATCTCCTCTTTGAAGGAGCTCACCCTACAAAGGGAGAGACAAGTAGAAGTATGTACAGAATAAAGACAAGTAATAAAGGGGTGGAGTCAAGGGAAGATGAAGAAAGGCCTCAAGTAGGGGGTGGGTGGCTTGGACTAGACTAAGCAGCAAAGGTGAGGGTGGAGCATATTTCAGGCATGGGGACAGAGTCACATATTAGGAGCAGCAAAATGGCCAATGTAACTGGACCACAGAGCGCATGAAGGCAAGTGAAATATAGCAAGGCCAGAAATACAGATTGGAGCCAGACTATGAAGGGTTTTAAAAACCAAACTGAGGAGTTTATACAGGATTCCAAAAGTCTAGAGCAGTTTTAAGCCTTTACAACTTAAAGATTCTGAAGACAGTAGGAAACCACCAGTTTATTGACTAGGGAGTGACATGGTAAACCCCATGGACATCATGGTTCACAGCATCAGGAAGAGTCAGACATGACTGAAAAATAACAAATGGGTTGGGTGATGGACAATCTATTGTTTGAGGGCCAGCTTAGGTAAAGCAGCACTAGTTCAGCCACAACGTTGAATTTTTTAGCTATAGCTACTCTTGAAGGCTATTTACTAAGCTACTGGGAGATCATAATCTGTTCCTCTTCTCTGCCAAGCTCTGGACAAACCTGTTACAATTGTTGTCTCTGCTTCTTCCTCCTTTTGGTCCCTGTCCACTCTCACCTGGTGTCCTCCTTAGCTCACATGCTTTTAATGGTGGTGTCTTTTCAGGTAACTCCCAGATCTACCTTTCCAGGCCCAGACTCTCACATAGGCCAGAGTCCTGCTTCACTAACTTCCTAGTAGGTATTTCACATTCAACACATCCAAAGCAGAACTTACTGTTTCCCCTCCCCCCCCCCCCAACCTATTCCTTTTCCCAGCTTTCCTATTTCTGTCAAGACTCCACCGTTCTTCAAGTCACCTAAATTCACAGGTTTCATTTTATCCAGTTTGAGGGTTTACAAAGCACTTCTTCCCCTCCCAACAACCCTGTGAACTAGGACACAAAAGCAACTCCTTTCACCAATGGCCATCTAGGTCATCAGCATTTATTGAGGAACATCTCTCCAGGAGTGTTCCCCTCCTATTTCCAAGTATTACTGCAAAATTAAAACAACAAAACTCAGTCATTATGAGACACATCAGTAAGAAGAAACCAACTTATGTAATAGCATACAGGTCAGGTTGATTCAGTGTGGGATGGCTGGCAACTCTGGTCCCAAGGGCTTGCTTTGTTTTGGTGATGTGGCCCATGAGGAGTCTCAGGAAAGGTTAGAGCTGTGATGTATGCTGGGCTTCAGGAATGGTATATAGGTTGCTTGTTTCCTAGTTCACAGGGTTGCTGGGAGGGGAAGAAATACTTTGTAAATCCTAAAATTGGACAGAGATGGGAGTCACTTTAGTGCACAGATGCAGGAATCACAGCCTAGGCCCTTGCTGCAGGGCCTGATTCAGGCTCTGTGACCTTGAAAGAAGCCAAGGGACCTAATGATTTTTAGGTTCCCGTGCATGGATCCACAGATCCTTGAAGTATAAGTGGCTTGTGGAAGCAGGAAAGCAAGTCAATTCAAATTAGTGTATGCCACGAAAAACACCTTAGGTGAGAATGCACTTTTTCTTCTGAAAATTTTGCCCATCTACAAACTTTCCAATGAATATAAGGCAAATGATAGGCTGAAAAGTACCCAGATCAAAAGTATGTAAGGAAGAAAAAAGCCCATATATTGGAGAAAACAACATATTTTATCTACTGTCAACTGGAAGAAAAGCATTACTTTGACTCAGGTACCTCATTTCCATAAATTGTTGGTATTTAATGACAAATTTGGGCAATATAATGGCATTTTGGTTTTATTGCCTTTGTTATGCATGTTTGCTAGACAGAAGTATTTCCTGTAGTAAAGATCACTAATGGGATATGGGATAAAAAAAGGATTTCAGGGAATGCGATAATCTTAAGAAATGTCTTATCCTTTGAGGGAACCAAGCCAAAGATGCTTTCTCTTAAATCACATGAAACCATTACTTCACTGAGAATGGCAGAATCATGTTAATTTTCTCAAACTGTTTAGGGAGTAGAAGATATCTCACCTGGATATGTACACTACCTACAGGTATCTCACACAGACTGAACTCCTAAAGAAGTCTCCCAAAAACCCTGTCTGTCCCATAACTCCTGTTAAAAGCACTACCATCTTCTAGGCATCTAGCTCTAACCTTAGAGTCTCCTTTGAACTTTCTATTTCCCACTTCAGTTGATAAGCTCTACTGAATTCATTCTTTCCAATACTTTCTTTCCCCTGCTCCTTCAGTCCCTCATCTTTTCTCATCTAATTTACTGGAACAGCCTACCAACTGACCTTCCCACCTTCAACCAGCCCTTCTCTACCCAGATGCCCAAATCAATTTGCCAACTCAAAATCTTCAGTGGTTCCTCACTGCCCATAGAATACAAAATAAAACTTCTTTGATACTATGACCCTCTATGTACTTAAGATTCAGTCAAACTAAACTTTATATTCCCAAGTCTTACCTGCACTTTCCTATCCCTGTCTTTTTGCCCAGGCTGTTCCCATGCCTAGAATAGACTGTCCACATTGCTACGTGTTGAACTGAAGTGTCTCACCTGCATCTGCTCTATGCCCTTCCTAACCTCTAAAACCCTCCTCCCCATTAGGTAAGATACATTCTACCAAGGACTATGACAGCAGTTACCAACTGGTGGAAAGCAGGAGAGAAGACATACCAAGAAAGGATGCTTCCCTCCCTCCCTTTTGACAACAGTCATCTTATTATTAAGTATGTCCTAGTCCTGTCCACTCCCCACTCAACTGCCAAAGTGATCTTCCTAAAGTGGAGTTCTGACCATGTTGCACTGCTCCTCCAATAAAGTCCAGTGGTTCCCTATCACCTCTAGGATCAAAAATAAACCGTGCACTTGACATTCAAAGCCCTCCAACCATCCCAGTCTTCTCACACATCCTTCCACACACTCTGTAATGCAGGGACACTGGTCCTGCTATTCCTCAAACAAGACACTCTACCCACCCCCACCCCCCGACTTTGGGCCTGTCTCCCTACCTGGAATGTTCTCCCTCATCTCCGCCTCCTGCTTTCCATAGATTCCTTTAAGTCTTGGCTAAAATCTGCCCTCTACAAAAATGCTCTCCCAATCCCTCCTAATTCTAGTGCCTTCCCTCTGTTGATTATTTCCAGCTTTTCCTAATAATAATACTAATAATAGTTAACATTTATATAACCCTTACCATGTGCCAAGCACTGGGTTAAGTGCTCTGCAATGATCTCATCTGAAATATTAATGTCATGATCCTGTCTATAACTCAGTTATTACAGTTGTTTGCATTCTGTTTCCCCTGAGACAGACAGACAGAGATTAGCCTGAAATCTCCTTGTGAGTAGGAAGTATTTTTTGCCTTTCTTTGTATCTCTAGTTCTTAGCACAGTACTTAGCACAATGTTTATTGATTGACTGCTGCCTCTGTGCAATGAACTATAGTAGGTGCTGGGAGGTAACACAGTAAGACAAAATCCTTACCTTCAAAGGGTTTGGAGTCTAGTTAGTAGAAATGAGACATGAACAGAGCCAGAAGTAACACAAATTAGAATGTAACAAATATATAAAGTTCCAAAAAAATCAACTTTTTTACCAGCACCATTCCCCAGATTAATCCATTGAAGCTTCGAGATTTTAGGTGCCTTTAAATTAGTGTCCATGGTATACACCCACACCTTGTACAATGCAAGCACCTAGTAACATTTGTGCTGAATAAAACATGGAATAGCGACAGAGGGACAGAAAGACAGAGACAGAAAGACAGAGACAGACACAGCTGCAGTGTTGGAAAGACCTGGAACTGTCCATTAAAATAAGCCATGGTTTACATATCTAAGGGCTAAGGGAAGACAGAAAGAAAACAGCCCTACCAAGTGGAAAGAGAAAGCAAGTTGAAGATGAAAATGATGTTAACCTTTCATTCCCTGTGCCAGGTCAGAAATGGTCCCAGTTCCTACTCCCTTTATTCCACTATTCAGGGTCAGTATCTGGAAAGAAACTTTTCCCCCTTCCTGATCCCCACCCCTACAGTCGACATAGTCCTCCATCCTCATCGTCCACTGAATCTGCCAGAACCCTCTACTGAGATCTCTCAGATCATGTTTTCTGTCTTCTTGCTAATGGAAATCTGGGTCCTCCCAAAGGATTGAACAGCCATCCCTCTGGCCACCTTCTTCAGTACTTTTAGAAGTATTTTTTATTAGAAACATGAACATTTAAACATACAAAGAACAGACGATGATTGCATATGAAACTGAACTTGTTACAGTTTGATTTTTAAGTATGTATTTAATTTAACAGAGTAGGGACAAAATTGCCCTGCTTGCCGGTCCAATCCTGAACTTCTTTCTGCCCTTGTGTGGTTTTTTCTTTTATAGTGTTTCACTGATGCTCTTTACTGCTTTTTAAAATTACCTACCAACACATTGAAAACATGTCTCGTTCTGTGCAAAAGTAGAGAAGGCTTCACAAATGTGCTGGTCACCTTGACACATGCTAATCTGCCCCGTACTCTTCCAGTTTTAGTAATACTCCTTCGTGTCCCCTAACAGCCTGGGCCAGAAGGAGGAGGACCCTCTTTTCTAATCCTTCTTACTTCTAGATGCCGCCTTTGCCACCATCACTGGTAACCTCATCTTTGAAGTTCACACAACCGTCTTTAACACCAGGCCCAAATTCTTGCCACAGTCACATATTGCCTTCCAGGTCATTCTTCCTTTATCCAAACTCCTCCTTGGCTCAGAGATTTTCTCTCTCTTCTAACTCATGCTCATACTTGGGGACTTTCTCTTAGGCATATGGTCCTTCCAGTTTATCACCCTAGTAAATTCCCATGACCTGCCTTTTCACTCCATCTCAGCCACATAAAGGAATGATCATACCCTTGCAATGAGAATCGTTTGTAACTCTTCTACCTTCAAGATCCAGAACTCAAAGTCCTCTCCTCCTCTGTCAAACTCCTCCAACCATCCTTGCTATCCCAGGCCATCACCCAGTTCCCTGTTTAGTTTTGACTTCAAGGTTGACCAATCTGGTCACATACCATCAGGTGTGCGAACCCTCACCCCTGTGCTCTGTCTCTAGTCATGTCTTGTTCAGTCAAGGGCTGGATTACCAGCCTGTTAAATGCTGCTGAGTTAACTACTAACTGAAACTGGCTGGCACTGCTGTGTAGCAATCCTTTCCTTCTTCCCTGATTGGCCATAGACTGTCCAGTGATGACTACAAACCTTGGCCTCTCCTCAAACCAACTTCACCATTTCTTCTTTCCTTCCTTCCTCCACCTCACAAATCCATTAGATTGGCAAAGTTGACAAAAAAGAAAAATAACAAACATTAGACAGGCTGTGAGGAAACAAATACATTAATACATTGTTGGTGGAGCTGTAATCTGGCCCACTCACTCTAGAAGGAACTTGGAACTGTGATCAAAAAGCTATTCAACTGTAGGTATCTTTTGACCAAGCGATACCACTATTAAACCTATACACCAAGATTAAAGAGAGAAAAATGACACATATGCACAAAAATATTTATGACAGCTCTATTTGTGGTGGTAAAGAATTGAAAACTGGGGGAGTAACCATCAATTAGGGAATGGCTGTACAAGTAATATAAGAAATGATGAAGGGAATGATTTCAGAAAAACCTGTAAAGACTTGTATGAATTGATGATTGTGAAGTAATTAGAATCAGGAGAATTAATACAGTCATAAGTCAATGTTATAAGACAAACAACTTTGGAGGTAATGAACTCAGTGCAGACTGAAGCAATGCTTTTGAACCTGGCCAACGCAGGAATTTGTTTTGCTTATCTATACATGTTAGGAACAGGGATTTTGTTTTTCTTGCTTTCTCAAATGGGAAGGGGGCAAAGCAGAAGGGAGACAAGGATTCTCATTTGAGAAAAAAATAAAACCAACTAAAACTGAATTTAAAAATAGAAGAGGACCCTGTCTTCTGCTATGTTTTAAAAGAAGGTCATCCATCAGATTCCTTTCTCCTCCTCCACTCTGTTCAGCAAAATGGCTCTTCGTTATCCCCAATTCTCCTCCCAACTTTTCCAGTTTCTGATGAAGAAATAAGTTTTTGCCTTGCCAGTGGCAAACCCCTACTTGTATGCTATACTCTCAAATCCATCCCAATGAGTCTCTTCTAGAACTTGCCCTTTATATCATTCCAGCCTTCTTTCCCCTTAAAGTTCTCCTTATACAATGGTTCCTCCACAAGTCTAAAATAGGCCTGTTCCCCTCCTACTTAAACAAGACACTTCACCCACATTCCCTTAAGCTGTTACCTCCCCTTTCTTTTCTCTTTACCTTTTCCCTACTTTCTTTCACAACCAAATTCCTAGAAATTATCTATCTCATTACCTCTACCTCTTCCTGTCCCCTTTTTTCTAAATCTGTATAGTCTGGCTTTCAATCTCACCACAGGAATGACACTTCTCTCTGTCAAGATAAGATCTTGTTAACTGTTAAATCCAATGGCCTTTTCTCAATTCTCATCGTACTTGGTCCTTCTGTGGCTTCTGACAGTCAATCACCCCCTCCCCCTCCTCCAGCCCCTTTAGCTTTCATTACACAGCACTCTTGGTTCTCCTTTCGGACCAATCCTTCTCACACTTCTTTGCTATATCATCCTATTACTCCTACCCACTAATTATGGGTAGAGACTCTATCCTGAACCGCCTCTTCTCCATCTATACTCTTAATGATTTGTCTCCTCAGCTCCCTTAGCTCCAATTATCCAAATCCTAAGAAGGGGCACTGGAGGCACACTGGATGGAGTGTTGGCTTGGGTCTGAAGTCAGGAAGACCTAAATACAAAGTCCCACCTCAGACACTTAGTAGCTATGTGACCACTAAGCAAATTGCTTCTCGTTTGTCTCAGTTTCCTCAACAAGCGTAAAATGAGGATAATAACCACCTCCCAGGGTTGTTGTGAGGATCAAATGAAATATTTGTACCACATGAAATATTTTGTAAGTCCCTAACATATGGCTGGCACCATATAAATGTCACCTAGTACACATGTATACACACACCACACACACACGTCCTAAAGGCATCTCAGCTCAAAATGTTCCAAAGCTGCATTTCTCAAAAAAACCCTATCACTTCACCACTCCTTTATATCTATTATGGGCACTCACTACCTTGGTTCCAATCATCCAGACTGACAACTCTGATAAGAAACTCTTCTCTCCTCCACATCTCATTATTAGCTAAATCATGTTGATTCTACCTCCACGTCTCTCCTTTCTATACAATCATGTTACAACATCTTCCCTAGCTCATGTGGACATCATCTCTCTGAACTATTGCAAAAACTCCTTGGCATTCCTATTTCCAGTTGTCCCCCCTCTAACCCACTCTCCACATTGCTGTAAAACTGATATTCCTACCATACAGATCTGACCATGTGAAATTAATAAGAATTTATTAAGCATCTAATATGGGACAGCCTCTATCCAACAGAAAACCATAAAACACAAAATCCTCAGTCTGGCATTGAAAAAGCCTTCCAAAATCTTGCCCCCACCACCTATCTTTCTGGAATTATTTCACACTGCTTCACATTACCAAACTTTCCTTTTGGCTGTTTCTCCATATACACACTTTCACCTTTGTACAGGTGGTCCCCTCCTGTCTGGAATGCACTCCCTCCTTAATTCTGCCTCTCTCGGGTATCCATCCGGGCTATGGTTAGTACTCTCTCCCTCTTGAAATTATTCTGTATATATCTGGAATGCAAGGGAATTCCCTAAACTGCAGAATGAGGTTATAGGGAAGTGAACAGTTTGGTTGCTTCTCTTTCAGATTCCCCTTAAATACAGACCCACCCAAAAGAAGGGAGGCTTGTCCCAGTTAGGAATCCAGCAACTCATCCCCATTCATTCCCCCTCCCCGCTTTCCAAAGAAGCAAGTCAGAACGCAAACAGAGGCTCGGCCAGAGTTCCGAGAGCTCCTGGGATCGACCTCCCGCAGAGCACTGCCACCTTGGACCCTGGGTCTCTGGGAACACCCCCCACTGCGCCTCATCGCCCCCAGCTCTCTGCACAGATCGCAGCTGGGGCTGGACGAAGGTTAAAGACATTCCAGGGTTAGAACTCTACCGTGGGGGGTGGCGGGGAGAAATACTTTTAAAGTCGATCAGGAGCCACGGGAAGTGAGGGGGGCTGGGCGCCGGAGGGCCCGGGAGCCGAGGTCGGCGCGGCCCCCAGCCCCTGAGCCTCAGTTTCCTCCGCTGTACAAAGACAGGAGCGGGACCAGACTAGCTCCGAGGTCTCCGCCCGCTCCGGACCCTTCCGGCTCTCGGAACGGGCTCGGCCAGGAGCGAGTCCGGGGGCTCGGGAGGCGGCGGGCCGAGGGCCGGGGGCCGGGCCGGGACAGGCAGCTGCATCTCAGGGCCCCCGCCCGCGAGAACGCGGGACGAGACGCGGCCGGACACCCTCACGACCTGGCCCCCAGCGCCGCTCTCTGCACCCGGGAGCCCGAGCACGAAAGCTGCCCTCGGGGTTCTAACTGTCAGAGTCACAGACGCCTCGGAGACCCCCGACTCTCCCTCGGAAACCCCCGGCAGCAGCCAGCCGGCGACTAGCTTACCGCAGCGCCTCTTCCCCGCGCTCCCTGATGACGTATGCTCATCCCGCCCCCCCGAGGGAGGGGCCTGCACTTGGTGGGGAGTGCGCATGCCCCAGAGGAAAAGCGGCGCGGAACTGAAATACAAGGGAAGAAGTGGGAGGGGAGGCAGCCTAAAGGGAAAGTGGGTGGGGCTTCGTGGAGTGTGGGAGTGGTCAAACACGGAAGAACCAATCAAGAGAGACCAGCCTCCGAATGAAATATACCAAACGTGTTCCTGCCAGGTAGAGGCTATCTTGCTTGTCCTGGTCCCAGTCCTCCTTCTGAGGTCCAGGGTGGTACAAGGACAAGTTTACAGGGATGGGAGTCACGTCCGGGGGACAAATCCTGAAGCCGGCCACAATTCCCACCTGTGTCCCCTGGCAAAGTCACTTAACTTGGCAGGGCCTCAGCGGCCTCATCTGTAAAATGAAGGAGTTGGATGTCCCTCTTCTGGGTTTAATTAGCATGTCTTTAAAGACTCATATGTCTGTCTAGGCCTGTGGGACTCTACCTGACCCCCATGGACCACAGCACATCAGGGTCCTCTCTCCTCCACTATCTCCTGAAGTCTGTCCAAGCTCACATTCCTTACTTCCATGACACTGTACCCTCAACTCATCCTCTGCCTTCCCCTATGCCTTTCACATTCAGTCTTTACCAACGTCAAGGTCTTTTCCAATGAGTTCTGCTCATTATGTGGTCAAAGCATTTAAGCTTCAGCTTCTGTATCTGATCTTCCAGTGAATAGTCTGAATGAATTTAGTATTGACTGATTTGATCACTTTGCTGTGTAGGGGACTTTCAAAAAGGCCTCCCCTGGCCACAACTGGAAAGAGTCAATTGTGCTGAGCTCATCTTTCCTTATAGTCCAACTGTCCTAGCCATACCTTGCTACTAGGAAAACCACAGCTTTAACTCTACCGACCTTTGTCAGCATGGTGATATCTCTGCTTTCTTCTATGCTTTCCAGATTGCCATAGCTTTCCTTCTAAGGAGCAAGTGTCTTCTGCAGTGATCTTTGAGCCCAAGAATATAAAATCTGACACTGCTATTTACCAGGGAAATGATGGGACCAGTTGCCAAGATTTTAGGGGTATTTTTGTTTGTTTTGTTTTATGTTAAGCTCCAAGCCAGCTTTTATGTGCTCCCCCTGTCACCCTCATCAAGGCTTCTTAATTCCTTTTCACTTTTTGCCTTCAAAGTAGTATCATCTGCACATCTGAGATTGTTGATTTCTCCTGGCAAGTTTAATTCTGGTTTTTGAGTCATCCAGCCTAGCATTTTGAATGAGGTACTCTGCATATAACTTAAATAAATGAAGTGATAATATACAGCCTTGTCATACTCTTTTTCCAATGTTAGACCAATCAGTTGTCCCAAGTTCAGTTCTATTGCTTCTGGGTTCAAATACAGGTTCCTCAGGAGACAAGAACTTACTATATGCCAGGCAATATGATAAGGGCCAGAGATTCAAAGAAGGGCAGAAGAGAATCCCTGTTCTCAAGATGCTCACATCACCATACAACCTATGTATCCCTCCCTCTCCTTTTCCTTCTTTTACATAAGGAGGTAAGAGCTTAGAGTTGGGTTTGATTTGCATTTCTCTTATTATTAATGATTTGGAGCACTTTTTTGTCTCTTCTGGATCTATTTTCCAGGTCAGTTGTTTTTCCAGTGAGATATTTCACATTGTCTTCTATTTTCTCTTTCTTTTGGTTTTGTTTTGTAATTTCTTGATTTCTCATAAAGTCGTTAGCTTTCATCTGCTCCATTCTAATATTTAAAGAACTATTTTCTTCAGTGAGCTTTTGAACCTCCTTTTCGATTTGGCTAATTCTGCTTTTTAAAGCATTCTTCTCATTGGCTTTTTGGGCCTCTTTTGCCATTTGAGTTAGTCTATTTTTTTTATTTTCAGTGTTTCACAATCGCTATCATACGACTTAGATTTTTTTCTTTCCCTCCCTCCCCCTCCCTCCCCCCCTTCCCCCTCTCTCTCCAAGATGGCATACAATTTTATATAGGTTCTACACATACATTCCTATTAAATACATTTTCACCAAAGTCATGTTGTTGTATAGAAGAATTAAAATGAATGGGAGAAATCATGTAACAAACCAAAACATAATACAAAAGAAAACGATCTGCTACAATCTGTGATTGAATTCCATAGTTCTTTCTCTGGATGTGGAAAGCATTTTGCCTTAAAAGACCATTGGGAATTTTTTAAGTCCTTGCATTGCAATGAAGTTCTAAGTCTACCAGAAAAATCCTCACACATTACGGTTGTTGCTGTGTACAAAGTTCTCCTGATTCTGCTTCTTTTGCTCAGCATCAGATCATATAAGTCTTTCCAGGCCTCTCTGAAGTCTTCCTGTTCATCATTTCTTATGGCGCAATAGTATTCTATTACATTCATAT
This sequence comes from Notamacropus eugenii, assembly GCF_028372415.1. Taxonomy (NCBI): domain Eukaryota; kingdom Metazoa; phylum Chordata; class Mammalia; order Diprotodontia; family Macropodidae; genus Notamacropus; species Notamacropus eugenii. Next base: position 433,689,779 of record NC_092874.1, read on the forward strand.
ACCATAATTTATTCAGCCATTCCCCAATTGATGGGTATCCCCTAGATTTCCAATTTTTGGCCAACACAAAGAGTGCTGCTATAAATATTTTTGTGCATGTGGGACCCTTTCCGAGTTAGTCTGTTTTTAAAGGTGTTATTTTCTTCAGCATTTGGGGGGGGGGGTGTCTCCTTTAGCAAGATGTTGACTTGTTTTTCATGATTTTCTTGCATTGCTCTCATTTCTCTTTCGAATTTTTCCTCCACCTCTCTTACTTTATTTTCAAAATGCTTTTTGAGCTCTTCCATGGCTTGAGACCATTGCATATTATTTTGGAGTTTTGGATGCAGAAGCCTTGATTTTTATGTCTTCCTCTGATGGTATGCATTGTTCTTCCTCAACCAAAAGGATGGAAGAAAATACCTGTTCACCAAGGATGTAACCTTCTACAGTCTCATTTTTTTTCCCTTTTTTGAGCAATGTCCCAGCCAGTTACTTGACTTTTGAGTCCTTTGTCAAGAGGAGGGTATACTCTGGGGACCTGTAAGTTCTCAGTTCCTCCAAGGTGGCACAGTCAAGGGAGAGGAGTTTACTCCTCTCCTGGCCTGTGCTCTGGTCTGGGAGTAACCACAAGCACTCTATTCTGCCCAGGATCTGCCAGCAGGGTTCCCTTTCCAGAGGTACCACCAGTGCTCCTCTTCACCCCAGGGTTGCTACTCAGGGCTGAGATTCAGATCACTGGCTCAATTCCCCCAGGGGCTTTAGGCTGAGAGTTTCAAAAATGGACACTGTTGTTGCTCCCACAGCCTGGGGCCCAGGCTAGGGGAGGACCCTGCTCCCCTCTCACCCAGCTGAAAGAGTTTTCTCACTGACCTTTGAAGCTGTCTCTGGTGTTTGTGGGTTGAGGGATCTTGGAGCTGCAGCTGCTGCCTGGGATTCCATGCCCCAACCTGCTCCAGTCCTGTCCCTGGCACAGCACTGCCAAGACTGGGTTGCACCCTGCTCTGAGTCCAGTACCATAGACCTTTCCTGTCGACCTTCCAGGCTACGTTGGGCTGGAAATCTTTTGCCCTCAGTCATTTTGGGGCTTTTGCTGCTCTAGAATTTGTTTAGTCATTTTTGCAAGTATTTTATGGACTGTGGCAGGAGAGCTTCTACAGGTCACCCTCCTATTCCACCATCTTGGCTCCGCCCCCACTTTTTCATGTGGTTGTGAATACTTTGCAGAATTTTAAGAACTGTTTATTCATATCCTTTGACCATTTATCTTTTGGAGAATGGCTATTAATTGTGTGTGAGGGTGTGTGTGTGTATGTGCGTGTGGATATTACATATATATTTTTTCTTGGATACCAAACCTTTATCAGAGAAATTGTTTTTAGAGAAATTTGATATGAAGATTTTTTTCCCCCATTCAATCACTTTGCATCTTATCCTAGATACATTAATATTATCTGTGCAGAAGCTTTTCAGTTTTAAGTAACTAAGGTTATCAGTTTTATCCTTTGTAACTCCCTATCTTTTGTTTAGTTAAGAATACATTTGTCAAATTATGATTTTCCCCTCTTCTGTGGTAAATACAGTATTATATTCCTTTAGTTACTTTGTTTTAATCTTTTTTAAAGGTGGTCTTGATCCCATTGACTCTCTTCCCTGATACCTTCTTCTCGTTTGTTATCCTTTTCCCTTTAGGGTTTCTTATTAGTTTATCTCCTATTTTTATCTGACTATATATTTCTATCCCTTTTTTTCTCTCTGTTAGTCATATAGATTCTGTCTTCCTCTCCTTTCTTTTAGCTAATCCTGTTCATTATTTTTTTTATTTCACTTTTTGCACCCCTTCCCAAAAAGGATTTTAGTCTCTTCATTATCTGTCTTCCATTTCTGTTTACTCTATACCCTCATTTTCTGGTTCATAACTCCTATAATCATCTGGTCTCTTTCTTTTCTCTTTATTCTTTATACAATAAAAGCTCCCTATGTATCCATTCTAGGCTCTACTCTCTAGGAACTTTCTTCCACTGCCTTGTTGGTATTACCTCATGGATTTCCCTTTTCTGTTATCCCTCATTCTCAGAACAATGCCAATACTTCAGATGTCAGAGAGGCCACTGCACTACAGTAGGGTACCTCCTATCCCCCTGTTCCCTTATCTATACCCCCTTCTTGACTTTTTCCCTACATTTCCCTGGTAATCTCCCTGGGTTCCATACTCTCCCACTTGTCCAGTTGTCAGTTGCCCCCCATGGGGTTAAACTCTCTTCCTTCTAGGACAAGTAGAATTTTCAGGCACTAAGACCCCGGGCCCCATCCTATGTAAAGTCCTCATTTCCCTTTACCCATAGGAGCATTCTTTAGTGGAAGCCCCTCCAATGCCTTTCTTTCCTCCCCTTTTCAATCCTTCCCCTCTCTTCCTCTCCCAGTCCTCTGCAGACTTTTCTCTTTCTGACACCACAAAGTTCACCTTCCCCTCATAGCTAGCCCTTGATTTGACTCTAGCACATCACTTGCTTCTCTCTGTTCCTTGATCCCTCATCCCCTTTTCATACACCTTCCCATGTTGTAATGTTGAGCCACAAAAGAAACATTCACCTGCAGGCATGGCATTGCCAGGTTCTGTCCCTAGTGCCCCCAGTTTACTTCTTTACCATTGCCTCTCCCAGATTTCCACCTTCTCCCTGTAGCAGCAAGCATCCTGGCATACAGAGGAAAGCCTGCTGCACAGGTTCTTAGATTTGCTTTTCTAAGGGAAGCAACCTTAAAAGGGGTATACAAACTTGCTTTAATCAAGCACATATATCATTCACTTAGTTAAGGGGGAGAAGTCAGCACCCTGAAATTCAGAGAAAATACAAACAGAAATTACAAACAGAAAGATGGAAATTGCAAACAGAAAGAACAACAGACAGGGCTTCCAACTGTCTGACCATAGATAACATGTACATCGTCACCAGGGAGAGAAGCACCAACATCTGAGTTTTCAAAGCTGGGGGGCTCCTTAACTGCTACCTAGAGTCTCATCTGACCTAATCACACAGATGTTCTTCCAACGATTTGAGTCCCAAAGCAAAACCTCACCTCAGGTATACATATACACCTCTCAGAGCAGGAGGGCATGACCCCTCATGGCCCAGTGTTTGCCTTCATACAAAAGAAGCCTCCCCTAATCAAGCCTTCCTCAATAGCCCCACCTGAAGTTTATTAATAGCCTAAGATTCTTAACTCCCATTACATGTCCCTGTCTCCCTGTGTACGTTTAGAAGGAGAACTCATATTAATATTTCTGTTGTCACTCTTGCTATTGCTGCCTGCAATTTTTCACTCCTCCTGCATTTCTGTTGTTTGGGCTATTCAAGGTGCAAATAATCTCTTGTATTTTTTTTTCTAAAAATTTTTCAAACTCTTCTTTATTATTGAATGTATCTCTTTTGTCCTATATGGTTAGGCTCAGATTTGCAGGATGGGTCCCACTGGGCTTGATCCTGACCTCCAGGACTCTTCAGAATTCATTATTCCTTTTCATCCTCCTTTTTCTAATGGATTTGGAATAGTCTTGTGCTATTTGAATGTCTTTTTTTTTGTACTTGAAGGTCTTTCTCCTGATGGTTTACAGAACTTGTTATTTCTGAATGGAATTGTTCTATTTAACCACTATATGTCATGTAATTGGTAGCTCTGGTTATTTTTTTCCCTTGAAGCCATTTGTGAATTCTTTCAATTGGAATTTCATTTTCATTTATGTTCAGAAGTTCTGGTCAACTCTTTTCTATCATTTCCTTCATTATGATGTTAAGGTTTTTTTATCCTGTCATGCTCTTCTAGGAAACTTATGATCTTTAGATTGTCTCTATGAATCCTGTCTTTGAGATACATATGTTTTGCTTGCAAGTAAGCATATTCTCTTTCAATTTTATTATTTTTTTTGCTTCTCTTCTTTTTCCCCTCGGTATATTTGCATTCCCAATGTACTGTTCTTTCATTTATTTCTTTGCTGAGGCATGCCATTGTGATTCAAGTTTTTCCATTTTGCTCATTATTTTTGCTGTGCAGGACATAACTTCTACTCACAAATTCTTGTTTCTCTTTTAAACCACTCAGGAACAGCATGTTGTAATTCCATATTCTCCTCAGATTACACAAGGTCCTCTGGCTCATCAAATGTTGGGTAATTTTCCTTTACTTTTTTGTATTTATTCATAAATGCCTAAACTTGTTTACTTGACCTGTAGATCATATTTCCTTTGTTACTGTTTTTCCTATTAAGTTATTTGTTTATATTCTTTGAATTTTCTTCTTCCTGGAATTTTTGGTACTTTGTCTCCCACCACCCACCCACCCTTTATTTTCCTTGTTGCTCACTTCTGATTCCTTCCTCTCTGATTATGGTTTCCTTGGGGGCTAGATCTTAAAGTGTCTCAGCTTCCTCCCACACTGCAAAATTTACACATCACCAACCTTGGTCTGTGTCCCAACTGACTTTTAGTGGTCATAACTGGCCCCAGCTAGATGCTGTATTCTTCCTTCAGGCTTGGTGGAGTGCTACACAGCTACCCATATGCACAATGCCCTGTCCTGGTGACCTGTTCTACTCCCTTTATTCCTTAGTTCTTTGGCCTGGCACCAACGAGTCTGCACTGGAAGTTCAGAGTCTGCTGGCACAGGCACCAGCAGTTCAGAACTACCAGCAGATCAGAGCTTTGCAGCATTGATGATTCCTATTTGCAGAAGACTTTTGCTCCTGAAGGGCTGTGCCCAAGCTGGCTGTTGGGACCCAAGGAAACTTCTACAGTCAGAAGCTGGGATCTCTATTGCACTGGGAAAAGGGAGAGGGGAGCACAGATATATTTTGATGCAAACCTGTGTTATGTCAATGACTCTGCTAGTGCAGGCTTGTTGCTGGTACCATGTGAGATGGGGAAGATAGGCTAAGTGAGTTCAAGGTCAATGGGCATCAATTCCTGGGAAGTTTTTTATGCTCTTTTGGATTCTTAGTATCCTACACTATGGAAACAGCTGAAGCTACTTTATCTTTGGTGTATGATTGCTATTTTAAGGAAGTTTGAAAGGTTGGGAGATTTGTAGAAAATATCTAGCCTGCCCTTTTCCTGCTCATGTGACTCAGAACCTGAGTATAACTTGATCAGATATCAAATCATATTTAAATATATGTTCTAATAGATATTAGTTTGAAATATTTTGTTATTCAGGAAACCCAGCTGGGGATTTCTTGGGGGCCTTGTCTATTACTACTATTGTTAAAAATCAATTAGCGATAGCTTATGTACACAGGCAAACTGGAGGATGGGAACTAGGGATATAACGTAATGAAAATAAGGATAATTAATAGTGTAGCCTTAATCATAGAGCAGTCATATTCATATTCAGCTAATTAGCAGTGAATTAATTCACCTTCAAGGGGCTTTTTTTGTTTCAAAGTAGCTGCTTTAATATATATTTGGGTCGAGAGGATTGCCGCATAATTGTGATTGATACATGCCTAATAATTAAAGGGATGGTCTATCAATGAGAGCAGATACTTTTGAGTTTATGATAAAGTGTTGGGGAGGAGGTACAGTCAGAATGATAGCTGTTTAAAAAAAATGACTTGGAATAAAGAAGACTTGTATGGAGGTCACTGACTGTGGCATTACCGTATTTCACATGGTTATTTTCATTGTCATGTCCACATGAGACATAAGCTGTAAGAGCGCAGGATAATGTCTGAATTAGACCTTGTTTCTTGCCTCTTTTCCCAGTGTCTAGCACAATACTCTTCACGCAAGAGGTGCTTGATAAATGTTTCAATTGAACTAGAAATAGTAAGAAAGAGACAAAATAAATTGTAGTTCAGAGAATGTGGAGAATTTTAAATACTAGAGTGAAGACTTGATGTATTCCAAAGTCCTATACTATACCCTTTTTCTCTTTTCCCTCTACACTCTCTCACTTGGTGACCCATCAACTCCCACAAGTTCATCTCATCTGGACAAATTACTCCCAAGGTCTATATATCTAGCCCTAATCTCTCTCCTGAGCTCCAGTCACCTATTTCTAACTGCTTATGGGACATTTCAAGCTGGATATCTGGTAGGCATCTCAAATTCAATGACATCCAAAAGCAGTACTCATCTTTTCCCCCACCCCCAAAACTACCCCTCTTCTTTTCCTGTTTGTTTTCTTTTAAGGCATCCCTACCCTTCCAGTCACCAGGTTTGCAGCCTCAAGGTCAGTCTCTTTACTCACTTCAAACACTCAATCTTGTTTCAAAACTTTTCAATCTCCACAACTTTTCTCAAATATGACACCTTTCCCCTCATATAATCACCATCCAAGCTCAAGCCCTCATTGTCTCTTGACTACCCCACTGTAATAGCCTCCAGATGCTGAAGATATAATACAAAATTAAGACGATCTGTTCCTCCACTTTAGAAGCTTACATCCTGGATATATACAAAATAAATACACAGAGGGGTTTTTGTTGGGGGGAGGGAGTGGAGGTTGACAACAGAAGGAATCAGGAAAGGGCTCTTGAAAGACAGAGCATTTGAGCTAAGCCTGGAAATGAACTAAAAGTTTCAAGAAGTACATCTGAGGAGGGAAGGCACTCCAGGCCTGTGGGAAAACCTGAACAAAGGAGTGACTGTAGGAAGCATGCCAGGTAGCAAGTTGGTCATTCTGCTGGAATGTAAGGGGTGTGAGAGGGGATGTTATGTGATCTACTTGGAAAGACAGCCTGGAACCAAATTGTGAAGGGCTTTCAATGCCAGAGAAGTTTGTATTTCATCCCAAAGATACTGAGAGGCAAACAGAAGTTTATTGAGCAGAGGAATGACATGGTCAGGCCTGTATGTTTTAAAGAATTATTTTTTCAGTGAGCTTTTTGACCTCTTTTTCCATTTGGTCCATTCTGCTTTTTAAGGCATTCTTCTCCTCACTGGCTTTTTGGATTTCTTTTGCCATTTGGATTAGTCTAATTTTAAAGGTATTATTTTCTTTGGCATTTTGGGGGGTTTCTTTAGCAAGTTGTTGACTCCTTTTTTCATGATTTTCTTGCATCATTTCTCTTCCCAATTTTTCCTCTACTTCTCTTACTTGATTTTGGCTTTGCTGTCTTCTGGCTGCAGGTTTTGATCTTCCTTATCACCAACGATGTAAGAAAATATGTCTTCACCAAGAAAGCAAGAATCTATAGTTTGTTTCTTTTTCCCATTTGCTCATTTTCCCAGCCAATTACTTGACTTTTGAACTTTGTTAAGTAGAGCTTAACTGCTTCAGTAGTGGCTGCACCTGCCCTGGGGTTGGGAGTTGGACCTGGTGCCTGACCATGATCCCCTCTCAGCCAAGTGAGAGACCCTTTCCACTGACTTTTGAAGCTGTCTTTAACATTTGTGGGTTAAGAAGTCAGAAATCCACAGCAGCTGCCAGAGATTCAGTCCCCTAAGGCCTGCTCCAGCTCAGGCATGGCCCATACTGAACTGCACTTTACTTCCAACCTGGTGCAATATACCCTTCCTGTTGATCTTCCAGATTGTCTTGGGCTGGAAATTTCCTTTAGTGTGTCATTTTGTGACATTTGCTGCTCTAGAATTAGAGTCATTTTTTACAGGTTTTTTGAAGTGTTTTGGGGGAGGGGCTGCAGCAGGTCCCTGCTTCTACTCTGCCATCTTAGCTCCGCCCCACCCCGCTCCCCTCCCTGGTATGTTTTGAATATCCATCTGGCAGCTTTGTAGAGGTGTCCAAGCAGCCCTGAAACACTAGATTAAATGTCACTGAGAAACATCTAACAAAATAAATGATAATATAGTATTGTAAATCACATTCATTTGTGTGTGGCCTTCTAAGTCAACAGGCCGCCCTCAGGCGTACTTCTATTTGACACCACTGGTATGGAGGATAGATTGGAGGGGATGGATACTGGACGAAAGGCTATCACAGTGATTCAGAGGAGATGAGATGAAGACTTGGACCAGGGTGGTCATGACCTAAGTGGAGAAAAGTAGATGGGTATGAAAGATGTTGAGAAGTAGAACCAAAAAGACTTAGAAGCAGATTGTATATGAGGGTTAAGTTAGCATAAAGAGTCCACTGTTGCTCTTATTATTGCCAAATAGAATAGTGGGAGTGCCCTCTGTGATAATAGCATTTTGGAAGAGGTGTGGGTGAAGGTCACGGGTTTTCTTTTAGAAGTATTAAATTGGAGATCTTTCTGTGACAAGTGGTTTGAAATGTTGACTTGGTAGTGTGGGACTTGATTTTTAAGGCCTAACATCAGCTGGGGTGGCTGGGCACCTGCTCATCAAGAACAGTCTCCCACTCAGTTATCAAGGCTGCTGGACAGTAGACAGCAGTGAAGATATGTGGGTGAGAGTATTTATTTGGAAGCTTGAGCAGGTGTCTATGTTGGTGAGCAGAGGACGGGTCCAACCTCCTAGACACCGATGTCCAAGTGTTCTAGTGAAAGGCAATATGGAAGCCTGCCCCTGGAATGTGGGGAGACTACATAATAGCTAGCATTTATATGGAAAGTCAAGGTTCACAGAGTGCTTTTACAAATACTATTTCATTTACTCCTCATCACACAGACACACAGACATACACACACACACACAGACAGACACAGACACACATACACAACCACCCTGAGGGGAGGTTGCTGTTATCCCTGTTTTACTGCTAAGGAAACTGAAGCAGTTGGAGGTGAAGTGACTTGTTAGGGTCGCACAGCTATTCAGTGTGTGAGACTGGATTTGAACTGGGTCTTTCTGGATTCCACACCCAGTGCTCTGCCCACTGTGCAGGCAGAAAACAGCGCCAGGTCTTTGGTCTTTTAACATCAGTTGGTCTGCTGTTTCCAGGAGGGTCTCCCACCTGGTTTCCCTGAAGTCCTGGCCTGGTCCTGTGCACAGTCAGCCAAGGTTCCTGAAGAAGCCTGCAGGCTTGGTTGCGGAGGAAACGCTTGCTAGCTGGGTGCTGAAGGGGTGGGTGCTTCTCCAGCTGATTCCCAGTTACTCCTCCCTTGGTTCCGCCCCCTGGCCTTCCTTCTTCCTGGGATCTGTTGGGTCTTGGGGCTGAGTCAACTCAGAGTCTCTGGGAGGGTGAGAGGAAAAGAGCCGGTGGAGTCTCCTCCCGGGGGCTTTTCCTCAGCTCCCCACTGGCCTCCCCTGTTCCTCACTCAGGATTACTTCCTCCCTCTGCCCTCCTCTCTTTCCTCTTTCCCCTGTCCAGTCTTCTCTCCCTCCCTACTCCTCATCCTCTCCCTTACACATCTGGAGCATCAAATGTGTGCCAGGCCCCATGCCCTGCCAAGGAATGCTAAGGCTCCATCTGCATCTTGGCCTGTCTCTTCAGCCCCCACCTGTCCTGTAGGATAAAAGCTTGGTATTTAAGGGCCTTCCCAATCTCACCAGCCAACCTGACTGCTTTCCTCTTTACCCAGTCTTACCTGGCCAAACTGGACAACTCCTTGTTTCTTGAACTCCGTAGTCCATCTCCAGCATCATTGCAAAGACTGAGCCCCTAGTCTAGGATACTCTGTACTGTGCTCCCCTGGCTTCCCCTCTTTGAATCTATCTTCTTTCTAGGCTCAGCTCAGATCTTTACCTTGTCACTTTTACATTTTTCTTTGCATATGCTCTGTCTCTGTGGAATGTAAGCTCCTTGAAGACTGAGACTTTCATGCTGTGGTCTTTGTATCCTTCCTGACTTTTACTAGGAGGCACTTGATAGGTGTTTGTTCAACTGAACCGAATCATGAGCAGCCTCTGACGTCCCTTCAGCTGGGCAGTTGCTAGCCAGTTGAGAGACAATCTGTGATGATTCCACGTGCCTTAAAGGCACGTTCTACCTCTTGTCTTTCCCTAACTGTGTCTCAGTGCTCTTCAGCTGAAAGAGATTTGGATTTGCCCTATTTGGCCCCAGAAAGCAAAACTAGAGTCAGTGAGTGAACGTTGCAGGGAATTTAATTAGGATTTATATTAAAGATACTCTCTCTGAAAAATAATGCTATCTAAAAAGAGAAAGGAATGCTTCAGGAGGTGGTGAATTCTCACTCACTAGAAATCTTCAGGCAAAGGCTAGATGACCATTTGTTGAATATGTTCATTCAACAAGTATTTACTAAACACCTACTATATGCTAAGCCTTGAGAGTACAAAAATGAAAACATAACAGTCCTCTTTAGGGAGTTTACATGTTCTGTCCAACAGAGACCATTCCATAGGAACGTAACTCTTTCCAAGCAGAGATATTTGGCACTCAGTAGGCACCTGAGGAATGCTTACTTAAGGAATGCTTGTTGACTGAATAACTGGCAATGCAGATCCTTAGCAATCCATGAGGTGGACTCTTGTAGTCCTCTCCAGATCTGAGATTCTGGGTAGAGCAAACTGGCAACTTGGGTTCCTAGTTTCTCCATCTCTAATTCAAGATAACTTTATGTTGTTTAATCTTGCACTTTCTTGCATTAAGCTCTCAAATTACTCAGCATAGGCAATCTTACCCTAGTTGCATTAAGAAAAGGAAGATCAATGAATGAAAAAGTATTTATTACATGACTATAGTGTAGCAAGTACCACATTAGGCTCTGGAAACACAAACACAGAAGCAAGACAGACCGCTACCTTAAAAAAAAACAAACCTACATTCTAATAGCCAGAAAGGGAAAATTTTGTCTGGAGAGTCACAGAGATCGTACGTGGAGCCGTAGAGCAGTTAATTGCGCCGCCCTTATCTGAGGCAGCACTAGTTGTGCAGTGCAAGGATTCGCAATAGGCCTTATCCCATAACAAAATGTGGAAGAGAGGTCAGAAGGCTACAAGATAGCAAGACAGGTGGCAAAATTTCTGGGGTGGTTAGAAATAAAGTATGATTCAGGGAAGGCTAGAAATAGTAAATTAGGTTACTTTGTATTAATCAACATCCAGGTAGCTCAGCCTCAACATACAGTTCCATAGCTGAGTGGATAACTCACCCCAAGATACACACATGGTCTCTGGAGTCTCAGTCCAAAGGAGGAGAGGAAGACAGTGGAATCAAGGCAGATAGCGAGATGTCCTGGGAGGATAGTTGGATGGACCCTTGTAGTGGACTCTTATTTTTATCTTTGTGTAAATGTTTTCTCCTTGCGCAAGCACAGGCGGTAATCTAGCAGGTGGAAGAGCAGCCAAGGTAAAATCTAGCTTGATCATACCCCAGATTAAGTCAGGACAGGGAGAACATTGACACACCAAAACTAATGACTGTGAGGCAAACGTAATAAGGGAGATGGATGAGTCCTGCCTGGAAAGGATGTGAGATTTTGGGGTAGAAAAAGATACTTATCATTCATTCTCTAGCTACGTGACCAAGTCATGTGAAGTATCTGAGGCTGTTTCTTTTTTTGTTAATAGCTATAGTACTTACTTTGAGGTACAATGAGGACCATGTGAAAGAAGGCATATAATGCAGTGAAAAAGTACAATATTTGAAGTTAGAAACCTGAGCTTTGCTACTTATACGTGCTCAACATAGTTTGGGATTGTAAAGGGGAAAAGTGCCCCTTGGGGTTACTTAGAGTAAGCATGTTTCAATTAGTTTGAAATTGTGCAATTAAGGAAATATGTTTGTTAAATAACAGAAATAACATTTCATAATTCAGAATCATTGAATGTTGTCTTTAATTAGAAATTAATGTTTGGAATGTGGTGGCTGTTAGGACTATAATCTAATTATAATATGTATGCTGAATATATCTATTGTGATTGCGAAATTGAAGAGTAAATAACATGACTAAACTGTTTTCCATTGGGATTGTTAGAGCTATAGAGTAAGAGGCAATATGGGGAAGTGGAAAGACATTTGAACTGGGAATTAAATGATGACTTTGAGTCTCCTACTACTTAGCCTTTCTTAGATTCTGTTTCTTACCTGGTAAAATAGAGATAATACATATTTTCAATTCCTGATTCACAATATTATTGTGAAGAATGTACTTTGTAAACCAAAAAAATGAAATAAGTATATGTGTGTGTATACACACATATATATGAACACATATATACATATACACATATTTGCCCTGACATTATTGTTTTGTTACTTGATTGAAAATCTAATACATACTGAAAATACATACTAAGTACTCAATAAATATCCAACTTGGAATAGGCTTCAACCTGCTTACTGTGAAAACTACTTGAAATTTTTACCAGATTCACTTCCTTTCAAAGGTCCATGGAGAAAAGGTCCAAGCTGAAACACAAATGTATTTGGTATTTCAGGAATTGATGTCATTTGAGGATGTGGCTGTGGACTTCACCCAGGAGGAGAGTGATCACCTGGACCTTTTTCAGAAGGAGTTGTACATGATGCTGGAGAACTTCAGGAAATTCTGTAAGAACAGTTTCCTCCTGTTACTCAGGGTTACTTGACTGGAGGGTCTTGGCTTCCTTCCTAGGTCAATTCTGTGATGTGTTTTCAAGTGTGTAGCACTTGCTATTGGTCATTTAGAACCAGAATGTCCCAACTCTATTGTGGCCAAAGAAACACAACATAACTTGCTACCTATTTCCAGGTGAAGGTCTTTGTTTTGTACAGCTGGAAACTAGCAACTTGATTATGCTGCCGCTAAGGTTCATAAGATCATAGACTAAGCCCTGGCAAGGACTTTTGAGATCAAGTCTTTACAAAATAGGAAGCTGAAACATAATGACTACAAATCCAGGACTCTCCTCATAACACCCCACTGCCTTACTACCTCAACCCCTAAGATTTCTTTTCGCTTAAGTCCATGATTTTCCACTAAGTACTCTGCATATGGCCAAATAAATGAATACCAGGGAGTGGGTCAAAGAAACTATGTTTTCCTGAGCCCAAAACTATTTTATGATGTTTTCTCCTGTACTTTATAAGAACATAATACAAAAGGCCTTTTACTCCTCTCTGGTTCTCCCTAGTGTGGCCACTTCTGCCCAAAGAGGGAGGGATCAGGATGGAATGCTAAGGTGGCTATCACCAGCCCTTTCCCATTTCCAATAAATAGGAACAGAATTTTCCAAGCCAGATGTGACATCCTAGTCAGAGCAAGAAATACATTGGATGCCAGAGGAACTGTCCAGGTTGAATAAGTAGAAAACTAGGCAGATGAAGTTGGGCTTTAAAAATTTTTTTTTCAGCATATTCCTTTGAAAGTTATTGTAGAACATGACATAATGTGCTGGTCCAAACCTAATTTCCTCTATATTACTTTACAATATTCCTAGCAGTTTTGTCATGTAGGAATTCCTTCTGCAAATAATTTATATTCTTGGCTTTATCACTACTATTTCATTTGCTCCTGATTCTTATCTATCTAGTCAGTTCTATTTTATTATTTTTTACCAGTACCAAGTAGTTTTAACATTTAATGCCTTACAACATTGTCTGGGGCCCGATAATGCTATGTTCCTTCATTCCTATTTTTTCCCCATTATTTCTCTTGAGTTTCTAGATTTTTTTTGTTCCTCCAAATCATTTTAGAGCTACAAAGTATCCCCTTTGTAATTTCTGATTGGCATGGCAATAGATACATAAATTAATTGAAGTAGTGTCATTATTTTTGTTAAGTTGACATGTCCAAACAAGTTACTCCTCTTGCATATTTTGGCAATCCATGTTCCACATGTGCATGTCTTTCTTCATGTTCTCTATATCCCTAGGTTTTTCTTTTGCTTTGTTTTCTTTACTTGAAAACTTCATGTGTTCACTCTCTCCACTAATGTTAGATGTCTTCGTGAAAACATACCCCAGGTTTATGGGGAGATATTTTGTTGCTTCTTCAAAAAATGGGAATAAAATGCTATCTTCAAACTATGGCCAATGAGTTTGACTTCAATTCTTAGGAAAATCCTAGAAAGGATCCTTAAAAGATATGATTGGTGAAAATTTCGAAAGGATGATTACAAAGAGCCATCAACAAGTTGTACCAACCTAACCTCATTTTTTATAGAACTACTCAACTGGTGGATGAGAACGATGTGGACATAGTTTACCTAAACTTTAGCAAAGATTTTGATAAAACATCTCATACATTCTTGTGGAGAAGATGGAGAGATATGGATTAAACAACAATCTGATGAGATGGATTCAGAACTGGTTGGATGGCCAGATCCAAAGGGAAGTTATTTATGCTTCAGTGTCAGCATGGCAAAAGGTATCCAGTGGACTGCCCCAGGCATCTGTGCTTGACTCCATGCTTTTTAACATGTTTATCAGTGACTTGGATGAAGGAATAGGTGGTATTTTTAATCAAATTTACAGATAACTAAATAGTGAGTAGGCTAGATGTGGCCCGTGGGCTGCAGTTTGCCACCCTCTAGGCTAATATAGAATCTAATAAGATGAAATTAAGCAGGGATAAATACAAAGTCTTACACCTGGGTGAATACAAAACTCAGTTTAACAAGTACAAGACTGGGGAGGCATAGGGAGATAGCAGTTCTGTAAAGGATCTTGGCAGGGGACTACCCAGGATGAATCAGTAGTGGGTTGAGGCAGCCAGAAAAAGCTTATCTTGATTTAAGAGAAACATAGCTCCCAGAAATAGGGAGATAATGGCTCCACCAAGTTCTACCCTAATCACTTTGTCAGGAATGCTATGTTCAGTTCTGGACACCAGAATTTAGGAAGGACATTGAAAAGCTAGATTGTCCAGAGGAGGCCTCTAGGATGGTAAAAGGCTTTTGAGTACAAGATATGTGAGGATTGTTAGTGGGAATTTGGCCTGATTAGCCTGAATAGAAGACAGGGATAAGGGGGAGAAAGGAGGAGGATGAAGAAGGGTTGGCATGTCAACTATGGCAGGTTTCTAAAGGGTTGTCCTATGTAGAAGGGACTACATTTGTTCAGTCTGGCCCCAGAGGGCAGAATCAGTAGCAATGAGTGGAAGTGGCAGGGGACAGTATAGGTTTAATCACAAGAAAACGTCTTAACAATTAGAACTCTCCAAAAGTAGGACAGGCTGCCTCAAGAGTTGGTGGGTCTTCCCTTTTTAGAGTTTTTCAAGCGGAGGCTGGAAATCACTTGTTAGATATGTTATAGCCAACATTCTTTTTATGTATGGGTTGAACTAGGCCACTGAGGTCCTTTCTACTCTCAAATTTTCTAATTTTGTGATTCTTTTTTTCTCTTTATTTCTCCCTTCTGCCCCAAACTCTCTTATATTATGATGCCATGGTTTGTTGAGTTATTGTTCAATCAGTGGGCATCTACTTTGGGCTATCACATTTCTTGATGGTGAAGACAGAAAAAAGGACTAAATGTAATGCATAAGATACAAGTGTATTTACATTTTGTTGGTGGTGGTTGTTTTTCATACTGGGATGTTAGTCCTGAAATGAAGGAGTCAACTCCAAAACTGTGCAACTGTCATCCTAGGACAAACCCCCAAGGTCTGGTCTCTGTGAATCTAAGTTGGAGAAACCTTGGAATACGATGCCAGGTTAGAGATGGAGTGAGGAGGAGAAAGAATCTTGGAAAGGAAAAATCATCCAAAGAAAAGTTCTGAGTGATGTGAGAGGGCATGAATGGAATAAATATATTTAAGCTTCTATGAAGGACCAAATTTTTTTTTCATAACAGAAGAATATTTGTAGGAGACAGTCTCTATGAATATGAGATGCACAGTTTCATACTGTATTTAGACCTAAGTAAATGCAATAGAATTTGCTCAGAGAAAATGTTTTCATATTATAATGAAGGTGGGAAGTCTTTCAGTTATAATTCTAATCTTATTAGATATCATAAAATATATGCTGGATAAAAATGAATATAACGAATTTAAGAAAACATTCAACCAAAGGACATCGATTACTCATCACTAGATAGTTCACACAGGGGAGGAAAAGCATAAACGCAGTGAATATGGGAAGGCTTTCCCCCAGAGCATTCACCTTCCCGAATGTCACAGAATTCACAATTTTGAGAAACCTTATGAATGTAATAAATGTGGGAAGGCCTTTAATCACAGTTCATCTTTTGTTTCATGTCCTAGAATTCATACTGTAAAGAAACCTTATAAATATAATGAAGAATGGGAAGTCCTTTCACCAGAGCACACATATTGCTCAACATCAGAACATTCATAACGGAGAGAAACCCTAAGGATATAATGAATGTGGGAAGGCTTTCCCCAGGAGAGTCGAATTTACTCAGTACCATACAGTTTGTATTAGAGACAAACCTTGTGAATGTAATCATTGCTTATTTGACATAGAAGAATTCATTTTGGGGAGAAATGTTATGCATGTAATGAGTATGGAAAGGCTTGTAGTTACAATTCATTCCTTCCCATCACAGACTTCATAACAGAGAGAAAACATATGAATGTAATAAATGTTGGAAGGTCTTTAATAATAGTTCATCCCCTGCTTGCCATCAGAGAATTCATACTGGAGATAAACCTTATGAATGTCAATGTGGAAAGTCCTTTCATCAAAGCAACAGCAGAGTATTCATAGTGGAGAAAACTTGTAAATGTCATGGGTGGGAAGGCCTTCCCCCAGAGGGCAGAACTTATTCAACATCAAACAATTCAATTCATACTGGAGAGGAAACTTATGGATGTCATGAATGTGAGAAAGCTTTCTGTCTGAGCATACAGCTCAGAGAATTCACACTAGAGAGGAGACTTTGGTAATATAATGAAAAGTACAATCCTTCTGCCACAGTAAACACATCATTCAGCATCATTAAGTTTATACTGGAGAGAAAGATCTTAATACAGTCCATGTGCAGAGACCTCCAATCAGAGCATACAACTTGATGAATGTCAAGAATTCATACTAGGTGGAAACCCATAAAGTTTTATGAATATGTTAAGAGATCCTCTAAAAAGGAGACACTTCTTTAGAATGCATTCTGCAGAGCAATCTTGAGAGTGTAGTAAATGTGGAAGTTTTACCTGGATATAGAGCTTAACTGATATTAGACAAAGCCAAAATGAGAACATGTATATACACTATGAAGTTTTACCCATGTGGGAAGATCTTCTGCAATATCATAAAATTCATATTACAGAGAAAACTTATAATAAAAACTTATAAGCCTTCCCACCAGAGCATAGAACTTACTGATCATCAGAGAATAGTCTTCATCCTAGAGAAGAATTATTTCACAAGGCCTTTCATTGCAGGTCATCCTTTGCTTTTGATCACAGAATTCATACTGGAGAGGTACACCATAATGCTTTGGCTAGTGGCCAAAGTGGCCTTATTCTATATGAGTTCATCCAGAGAAACTTCATAAATTAATGAAAGTGGTGAAGTCTCCTGTAGAGTCTACTTGACTTTAGAGAATTTGTGCTTGACAGAAATTATGGTCATAAAGTCTATGAATATGAGAAGGATTTGAAGCATACCTTGCTATTAACAGAAGAGAAGGCAGGGATCCTGGAGACTTGGATACGATTTGAGAGATCGATCCTCACAGCTTTTTGTATTTCAAAGGATCTCACTTTCCAAATAATCAGTGTGGAAATCTGAGCAAGTTTTTCTTAAGCTTGCCATCTGCAATGATGATATTTTCCATTTCCTAGTTCCCTTTTTCCTCCTTCTCTCCTTTTTGTCCAGTTTCACTGGGAGCACGAAGCTTTCCTTGGTTCTGGCACACTTCAGGTATTCCACCACAAAGTCTAATCCTAACACCTGCTCTTGCCTTCTAGCATTAGTCATAGCCAAGGGCCCAGATCATTCCTGCAGCAGTGCAGGATTAAAGCACCTGGATCCCCAGAGAAGCAGAGGGATAATAAAGAAATGTCAGCATCAGAGCAGGTGGAGCTGTAATGGAAGTGAAGCAGACAAAGGAGCAGCCTGTAGGATCATGGGGGAAGGGTGACCCAGACACAGGCATCAGGTAAGTTTGACCATTTTAGAGAACTGGAGAATACAGCGAATTTATGTAGGCCTTTTATTTTTGATTCTTTGAAAGGAAGGAAAAAAGAGGTTTTTCTTTATTTGTGTAATTCCATCTTTAGTTCTGTATCACTGTTTCTGTGTGTGTGTGTGTGTGTGTGTGTGTGTGTGTGTGCGTGTTTATCTGTAGATGTCTCTCTCTCTCCTTCTCTCTTTCTCTGTGTCCTTTTACTCTGTCTCTCCCTCTCTTCCTCTCCCCCTCTTTCTTCCCCCTTCCATACACACTATGTATAATAGTACAAGCATATGTAATTCATTCCGTCTCTGTCTCTCTCTTTCTCTGTGTCTGTACTCATGTGTATCCACCTGGAGTTTAATTTGAATATATTAACTGATGTATTTGTTCCATTGAAGTAATTGACAATGTTTCAAGACCTTTGTATCTGCTTTCTAATAACCAAGAGCCCACCATTGAGGACCAATCATGCCAGAACTGCAGGATTCTCTCCAAAGTTCTGGAAACCATAGAGATGACTTGGCCAGAATGGGATTGCTACTGAAACCATATTACAGAAACATCACCCAAGGGCCACAGGCTTTCCTTTAGCCTTGGTCTCATTTGTTTCTTCCATTCCATTTTGTCCCTTTTTCTCATTCCTTGTCCCTTTGATGTCATCATAATAATGAATTCTTTGAACTACACTGGTCCATAGGATCATAGATTTTTGAGTGGAAGGGCCTTAGGGATCATTCAGTCCAACCCCTCCTTTTACAGCTAAGGGAACTGAGGCCCTGATTGAAGAAGTGACTTGCATATGATGGTAGAGTTAGTGAGGAGCAGAATAGAGGCTTTCCTAGTCAGAAGGGATAAGAACCTGTCCATTCATTTGTCTTGTATTTACTTGTTTTGCCTTTCTAACCTCAACCATGGGAATCTCCAACTTCTTGTAGGTATCTTATGCCTGTAGAATGTGACTCTGCATTTTCCCCATCCCTTCAAGAAAATGTCATCTTGGCTTACCTTTTTTCAGAGTATGAAACTTTGTTCAGGACCTCTGGATAATGGCAAAAAGAGACTTGCCTTAGAGTGTACAGTCCAAGGCAGATTATTGTTCCTATGCCTAGCACATTTGATTGCTATCTCATAATCCTGGAATAATATAGCAGTGATGGGAGTAGGCTTCAATTATCTGGACACCTGCTGGTGCTTTTTCTCTGTCAAAAGAAAATAGAGCAGCTAGTAATTTTTTGACATTCTTTAATAACATTTGCATCCTTTAAAGAGTAGAATAACTAACATATGGGAATTTGGTTTTGCATTTGATTTTCATCAATAAGGAAGAACCGGTTAATAGCATGTCACTGGTTCATGGGAACTTTGGGTGGGAGTGACCACTCCATCTTAAAATTTGTGGAGAAGAAAGGCAGAGACTCACAGGCATCCTAGATTTGGAGAGAACACCTTTCAAGTAGTTCAGAGAAAGGATTGAGAAGATCCAAGAGACAAAAATGTACAGGGTCAGTCAGTCCAAGAGGGATGGGATGTTCTCAAGAATGAAATTCTTAAGACACAAAGAGAACCACTTCAGCTGATAGGAGAGTTGTCTATAGACTGATATACTATTTTATGCATTCCATAGTTATTTAGCCCTGCTTTGGTCAGGTTACTCCTTCTGTTTGATTCATGTATGTTCTTTCCTCTTCAACATTTTTCCTTGGGTCCATATGCTAATCAGGTTTTCAGCCACGTCTCCAGGGGAGCTTATTTTCATGAGCCTGAAAGGGCTTACGTGAGGCCTGACAACACTGTTCCAATCCAGTGGAGTATTTATTTGGTCTGGGATGCAACAATACATTGAGAGAGAGGAAAAAGAACAAAGAGGGACTTTCTTCCACTACTTTTTTTTAACAGGACCCTTCTTACTTCCTTCTAACTCAGCTCTCCCATGCCCGTGGTCCCCTGACTTGTCTAATCTTTCAACGGGAAAGTTGCAGGGGAAAAACCTGTGATAGTTACTCTATGTCTTTGGAAACATGAGGCAAGCAGATATTTTGCCTCACTATTTGGCCTCTGTCTTGGGGATGACCTTATTAAAAGCAGCAGAAATGGCTATGATCCCTTTGTAGTTTCCTGTTGCGGAACCTAAACCTTGATAGAGGAAAGACTTGTTTTTCTGTGCGCTAAAGAGGCATCCTCCAAGTTTCCTTAGTCTACCATTGCTGTGTAGTCATCGATTCATGCCATTGACTGTTGACCAAAAGGTTGTTGTTTATAAGCCAATCCAGGGCTTTGCTTAGGAAGACCTGAGTTCCTGCTTTCTGACTCCATCTTGGTTAGTTTTCTCTGATTTCTGAGAGCAGAGACTGGATGACCACTTCTTGGGTATGTAGAGTACAGATTCATTTTCCAGTATGGGTTAGACTAGGTGGCTGCTGAGATCTCTTTCAACTCTAACATTCTGATTCTGCAATTTCATAGTTCCTTTAAAGCAAATGCAAAATTCATTTTGTGTCTCAAACCATCTGATGATGTATGGATCTTTTCTATGTTTCCAAGTAAATAAAGAAATGGTCAGCACAAGATTAGTGGGTTTTGCTCACTATTTTGTAGAAGCATCACACATACTTTCAATCATGACCTGCTCCCCCTGAGAATTGGTGAGTAGTAGAGACAAAGTGACCTAACAGTCACCATGAAAGAGGTTGGGGAGGATCACATAATTTTTCAGTCTGATGTCTTTAATGTCCACTAAAGGAATCTTGCTCTTTTCACAATTACAGTAATAAAAAGGAAAGTTTTTCTGGCCTAGAATCAAAGCAGAGCTGCAACAGTGAATACTGATCGTAGATGACTTGGAAAATGGTCCACCACCCCATAGCAGGATTCATTCATCTAGATGTCTTAATATTCCTTTCCCCTCCAAGCCAGAGTGTGTCAGTTTTTCTTTATTGTTTATCTGAATTTTCAACATTACTGTTAGGCAGGGAGATTGGGCATTTGGGCTCTACTGATCTAGAAGCTTGTTTCTAGGAGTTAGAGAGATCTAGTAACACAGGGCCACCACACCTTAGTACTGTCAGGGCTAAGGAAGGTTGTGGAACTAGGGAGTCTCCTTTTGCTCACATCAGTCTGAAATGAAAAAGAGTCAGTGCAGAGGTAAGTGAGGGAATCAGAGACCTCAGCAACCAGTAGTTATTAATACCTCATGACTATGGCTAGGTGTGGAGAAGTGGAATGCAGGATCATCTGGGGATAGTGATCCAAGTGATAGGAAAAGTAGGCTGTTCCTGTCTGTGTGATCTAAGTGGAACTGAAAAAAAGATTCAGAATGATCCAAGAATTCTTTCCTTTGCTTGGCAACTTCACTAACTCAAAGTGTGGCATTCAGTCCTCCCTAACCTTTAGGTTTCCTGAGGAAACAGGCTGGTTTCCTTTCCAAGTGATGTATGAATACAGGACAAAATGGTGTGGGGAAGGCTCAGAATGACCTCATGGGAGTGGCCTGGTTGGCAGGGAAGTTAGGTTAAGGGTCTAGTTGGGGTAGGCGTCCTTGTTGAGGTTTAGATGCGCTGGTACCCTGAAATAGTGACATGTGGGTTCCTGCCTGAATGAATTTGACCCAAGCCTTCTTTCAGCCAAAGAAAAACAAGATTTATTAAAGATCCACCATATTGACCAGACTCTTAAGAAATCTGAACATTTGTATCCCTAACGCAAGTGGGCCAGATTGAATCCGAGCACCTTAATGGAGGCTGAGATGGATCTTATATATACAGAAAGACTGTGGGAGGGATCTAGGGTTGACCAAGTAGTCTGGGGTAATTAGAGGAGGGGGTGTGGGGGAGATCTTGATAGTAGCAGCCAGCAGACTGGGTGACTAGGTGTCATGCCAGGAACCAAGAGAATGGGGTTTAGATAGGATCAAGGGTGGGAAGTAGTTGAAATTCATTTAGAGATTTAGAGACAATGGAAGGTTGGGCTGGGTTAAGGGTAACATAATTGAGCATAGCCATAAGGAAAGGCCAGTTGAGAAGATTATAGTTTCAGGCTAAAGGCCAGATCAAGTGGAGAAATTCAAGGGGAGTTCAAGGTGGAATTTTCCAGGGCCCATAGAAAAATGGGACCTGAATTCTTTTGGGGTAAGGGGCAATGATCTCAGCTTGGGACTGTATGTCACCATAAAATCATATCTGAACTGAGATCTCTGACCCTAATGCTTTTATGTGAGCTTAAAACAAGATGGAAAGGGGCCCCTGGTCTCTTGATTCAAGTCAAACACCTTCCCCTTCCTGTTAACCTCAGCTGTTCACCATGCTAATCAACAAGCATTTATTAAGCACCTACTATATGCTAGGCCCTGGAAATACAAATAAAAAGAATGAAACAATCCCTACTTGGATGAAGCTTACATTCTAAGGAGGGGAGACAACACATCCATGTGTTAAGTGTATGCAGAATAAGCATAAAGAACAATACAAAGTCGTTAAGTATAAGATAATTTGGAAGGGACAGGTACTAGCAGTTGGGGAGGAGTCAAGAAAGGTTTCATGTATAAGGAAGCTCATGAGTTTCATCCTGAGAGTTTGAGATGGAGATGAGAAAGGAGTCCCTGACCAGTTTGGGGAATGGCTAGTACAAAAGCATATGGACAGGAGATGAAGATGGCCAGGACAGACAATAATGTGATGGGGTGCTTGGGTGTATGTACTTGGACTCCAATCCTAAAATCACATTTCTTTAAAAATCATTTCTCCCTAACCTTAAAACACTAACTATCCCAGGCTGTTATCTCCCTTCCTGCTATAGCAGCCAGCTGCACCTGAGGGGGTACAGATTCTGGGAACCTCTTTGAACTTCCCTAGAATCTTCTCAATCTGGCTTTTAATACTCAAATCTGTTACCCTTAACCTAGCCTGGCCTTCCATTGTCTGTTACCTCTGGATTACCCCACCTGCTTCCCGCCCAAGCCCTCCATTGTCTAATACCTCCTAATTGCCTCCAGCTGTTTTCTACCCTTGATTACATCACTACTTACCCCAGTAACTAGTGGGGGCAGCTAGGTGGTGCAGTGGATAGAGCACCAGTCAGGAGTACCTGTGTTCAAACCTCACCTCAGACACTTGATACTCACTAGCTGTGTGACCTTGGGCAAGTCACTTAACCCCAATTGCCTCATCCTGCGTCATCTCCAGTCATCCTGATGAATATCTGATTACTGGATTCAGATGGCTCTGGAGGAGAAGTGAGGCTGGTGACCTGCACAGCCCTCCCTCACTCAAAACACAGTCTAGCCCAAGTCATGTTAAAATTTCTCTGATGGCATGGTCTTCTTCAGCAATGAAGGACGAACACACAGTGCCATCAAGATCCTCCTTAGACCTTCTTCCCAGACTACTAGACCACCTCCAGATCTTTCCCTCTGATCTTTTTCTGTATATAAGCTACATCTCACCCCCATGAAGGTACTCAGATTCAATCCAGTTCTGACTGTCCAGCTGACATTCTATCTGGCTCGCTTGTCAATATAAGCAATACAAATGCTTAGGCTCCTTAAGAGTCAACCCAATGTGGCGAATCTTTAATAAACTTTGTTTTACTTTGGCTAGAAGTCTTGAGTAGAATTCATTTGGGAGCACCTGGTGTCAGTATTTTGGGGTCCTGAGCACCCCAGACTTCATTATGATTCCCAGACCTCAACACACCTATAGAACTTATTAGTCTGAATCAGCTGTGTACTGGCTGAACTGGCTGTGTACTGCGTCATAATGATATTTACTACTCACTGACCATCAGACTTAGACATACATATACTCCCTTACATTTATCCTGTCTAACAAGACATTGATGAGAGCAGCCTGGTATTCCTTAGTCATTCCTGACTGCTAGTTGACTTAGTGGTTTCAGGCCTAAAACCACACTTCCATGTAGTCCCACCTTGGGCTATTTCCTGATGAACTCTGGGTAAAATACCTGCACAGTAGATCCCAAAAGTGCACGTTCCTTTAAGAACCACTTCCCAATCCTGCCCCGAACCATCTAATTAGCATATTTGGCACATGTTTTACTGTAGAATATCCTACATAAACTTTACTTGTGCTCCTCTAAGGTTGCAGGTTCCCTAAGAACTCTTGCCAGCTGAAAAGCTTAATAAATCTTTACCTTGACTTCAACAATGCTTGAGCCTGTGAATTCTTCTCCAGATGGCCACGTAGGGAACTCCAGCTTTTAGTTCCTGTACTTTTTTCTCCAGCCCTCATCACCAGGAGACTTACAAACCCCAGAACTTCCCCTGTCCCTCCTCCCCCCAACCTTTTACACACCAAACAGGTACTCTGTGCCTTTGGCGTCCTTGCTGTTCCTTCACAAGACATTCCACCTCTGGGGCATTTTCCGTGGGCTCTCTCCCACACCTGGAATTCTCCCTCACTCCTCTGCCTTCTGGCTTCATTCCTTTAAGTAACAGCTAAAATCCCACCTTGAAAATTCCCTCCTTAATTCTAGTACCTTCCCAATGCTGATTATTTCCAATTTATCTTGTCTATAACTTCTTTGTACATTGTTGTTTACATGCTGTTCCCTGACACCCTTCCTCTCCCCATTACACTGTGAGCTCCAGAAGGGACTGCCTTTTACCTTTCTTTGTATCTCCATAACAGTGTCAGGTATATAGTAGGTGCTTTAAAAATGTTTATTGACTAGTAAATGACTAATTCCATGGGGAACAGTGGGACTAAAGAAGGAATAAATGTAAGGATCGTGAATCAAAGAATAAAAGATTAGAATAAAAAAGGAAAAAATTAATGAAAAGAATGAGAGAAGGAAATGCTTTTTGGAAAAAGGCAAAGAAAATGAAAACAATTATCAAAAGTTGAAGGAGAAGACAGTAAGAAGGATTTTGCTTAACTGAAGGAAAAAAAAGGAAGAATTAGCTAACTAGATCAAAAGAAGAGTGAAAAATAAGTACAAACGCCAAAACTAGGAAAGGGGGTGACCAACAGAAGGGGAATGGCTGGAGGAGGCTGAAAGGCTGTCAGTGGGAACAGAGTTGTGTTAAAGAAAACTAAGTAAGAGTAACAAAGTACTTCTGTTAAAGAGGAAGAGGAACCCCAAAAAATACTAATTCCAGGGGAAAAACGGAAACATGAAGGAAAATATAAACCTAACTCCTAACTTTAAATGTGCCTAGATTAAACAAATGAGACAAAAGAGTACGACGGATTGGAGAAGAAGATAAAACTTTACGATCTGTTGCTTACAAAGACTAGGCTGAATAAAACAGAACAAACGTGAACAGAATAAAATAAACAATAAAAATGAAGAGCTGGAAAATGGAAACTATATGAACATAAACATAAAACACGTTTTATATAAACAGATTGTTGTTTATGGGTAAGTCAAGCCAACATAATTTTTAAAATGACAATTTTACCTAATCTGTTCAACGTCATCCCAATTAAATGACTAGAAGCTATTTTACTGAGTTATAAAAAATAAGGACAGAGTTCATTTGGAAGAGCAGAGTCAGGCACTCCAGAGAGGCCAGGCGGTGTCAGACCAAAAGCCGTACTGTGAAGGACGGCACTGTTGGAAAGAGGATAAATTAGTTCATATTTATTATTATATCAGTCACGTTTGTCACATCACATGTTAAATTCCTACTACTGCGTACTTCGTGTACTTTAATTATATATTTACATTAAGCTTTTCTTACAGAAGTAAAGCCTGCGTGCGCACGTTCGTCCTTCCTCGCCAGCGGGTGTCAAGGTCTGGGGTGAGGCTGGCACCCGGGCCCTCCTGGCGCCCGCCCTGGCGCTCTACCCGCTCTACCCGCTGCACCGCGGGGCTGCCCCTACGAAACCCTACGTAGCCGAGCACAGAAGGACCCGGTGCAGAAGGCTGGGAACAAAGCTCTCCTGGACACTGTCCCGGCTAGGGCGTGCCGGGTTGGGACGCTGCCGTTGGACGAAAGCGAAGTGCAGGCAGAGGCTCCAGGCCCCTCACGTGGCGCTTCACAAGGACCAGAGGCCCCCATTTTACAGCTGACAGTGACTTGCCCAGGGTCACCCAGCCAGGGAGTGCGAGCGGACTTCATCTCCGGCCTTCCCCTCACAACTACCCAAGGGCCGAGCAGCCAGCAAGCATCCTAACGCTAGAAGGAAGCTGAAGGAAGAGGAAAGGGAAATGGCGTCACGGATCACAGTCGAGCTACTCGTGGCTGGCTCGTATTTCCATGGCAACAAAGGAGGAACGCCTATCGGAGTCCAATAACGCCGGGCCCTGAGCTGGAACGGCTTTCTGGGAAATGTAGTGCGTAGGCCTGGCCGGTTAGGCACACTTCCGGGGGTCTCCCCGCCTCCCCTCTACGTCACATCCTGTTCTCCACAGCCCTTCTCCAAGCCTTACGTTCTTGGATGTGTACGCTTGTAGACCGAATACGACTGTTCCAGCGCATTACACCGATCTATTTTTTAATGTTTACTATTTTGAACAGATCTAGAAATGTATATTTGCATTCCTATTTTTCAGTATTTTTCTTGAGATTTAACTTTTTTCGAATGAATTGTCTAATTTATAATAGAACCCCCTTAATACTTTGATTGGCATAAAACAAAATCTGTTAAATTAGGTACTATCATTTTTATTATACTTTTGTGGTTCAATCGTTTATTTTATTTTGGTAAAAAATATTCTGTAAACTAAATTTCCATGCCTCTGGTGTCTTGGTAGATTTGATTCCTAAGATAGTTTATGTATTTTGAAGGTATTTTAAATAAATTCTATCATTTTGTAGCTATTATGTAGCTTCTTTAAATAAAATCTATCATTTTTAATTGAATTTTATTGATTTATTTTGTATCTTGCTACTTTCATAAAGCTGTCTTAATAATTTGCTGATTCTCTGCGATTTTCTAAGTAAACCATGATGTGCATGTCATCTGCAAAAAAGAAAGCATTTAATCACCTTTTTATAGTGTCGTGAAGATTTCTAGTGTGTTGTCATTCATTCAACGAGTATTTATCAAATACCTATTATGTGCCAAGCACTTAGGATATAGTTTTACCAGTCCCTACCCCCAAGGAGAGCTTACATTGACTGTTTCCCTGGTTCCAGTATTTGGTTTTAGAGATAGACTTTTTAGCATAGTAAAAAAGTGACTTTCCGATGGTCACATTTTTTATGGTTTCTAGTGTTTTATTTGGTCAAAACATCTTTTGCATTTATTGGTATAATTATGTGGTTTCAGTTGTTTTTGTCTATATTCTGATCGTGTTACTTGTTTTCTTATTGTTAAGCCATTTTTGGAACCCTGCTATAAACCCTGGTTATAGTGAATGTGGAGGAAAACATACACCCAAACTGACCATGTCCTCTACAAATTTGTCCTTTAATCTGAGTCCCTCACCATAGGAAGACATTATTTTTACTACTTTATTGATTCCCTCTCCTTTTTCTTATAATAGCTGTGCCTAACCTTCTCTTCTCTCTTACGGACTGCCAGGCCACCACAAACTCCTACTCTTTCAACTGAAGACCTTCCTTACCTCATACTTAACTGATGAGAGGCCATTCACCATGAGCTCCCATTTGTCACTTTGTCTGCATCAATTTTTTTCTCCTTTCTCTGCATCTCACAATTCCTTGTTATTTTTCATTCTCTCCCCCAGCGATGGGATATAGCTACAGCTAGATCTTCTTAGATCTAGTGACTGTCTGTACAGTGTCTGTACAGTCACTAATTTTCTAATCTTCAATCTCATCTTTCCCTGATTCACAACAACATGCTTATTTCTTCCATCCTTAAAAAACCTTCAGTAGACCCTACCATCCACTCCATCTTTTTCTTGACCAAACTCCTAGAAAAAGCCATCTAGGAATAATTGTCTTCACATTTTCTACTATGTGGCTGCCAATCTCAACATTCAACTGAAATTTCTCTCTCCAAAATGGATGACCTCTTTTGTCACTAAAACTGATGACCTTTTCTCAATCCTCATCATTCATGACCTTGTTGCAGAATTTGACAGTTTGACATTCTCTCCTCTTGGATACTCGCTCCTCTGGGATCTCATGACCCAACCAAGGGGCAGAGCAAAGGGGCCCACATCGTGTCAACCCTGCCCCAACCACATCCCTTAGCAGGCAAAACTTCTAGGAAATGTATAATGTGTATGTGAGTGTGTGAGTGTGTGTGTGTGTGTGTATGCGTGTATGCCCTAGACCTAATCTTCTTCTCCCACTCCAGTTCTTCAGGGATAGGTTTAAGCTTGGACAGAAACTCTCCTAGAACATTGGTCCTTGTCCACCTGACACAGGGAGAAAAAGCACATACTGATGACTGGCCTCAGCTGTCCTCAATGGTCAGCTTTATCAACATGTCTCCAGTAGATTTCTTAAAATTGTTCACAGTCAAGATCCTAAAAATCCTCCCACTAAAGATATCTTTGTGTGGGCATGTGTACAAAGTTTGGTTCAGTCTGTGCTTTCATATTCTGTGCCATTACTTCCTGGAATTCCCCTCCTCCTCCACCCCCAAAAGTCAGTCTGTGCCAAATATCTCTATTGCCTGCCATTCGGAAGTCTGCATTTTAGGACAGGTTGGACTTGTACCTGACAGACTGGTTTGCCTCCTAGTAGACCCAATTTCCTAAAAGTCTTATGCAAGGGCCCCAAGGGTCTCTTCCTGCTTCACCTTCCAGGGTTCTGTCTGATGAAGAGGTTTTGCTGGGTTGAGATATTGTGGTCTCTAATTTTCCTGTTTCAGCAGATTCTTTACGCTTTCAAAAGTCTAGCTTCCATTCTTAAGGAGGCCATTCTTCCTGGCTTGCCGCACGAAAAGACATCAGGAAGGTATCATAGTAAAGTCTGGAATGTGGACAATGTTGGCTTCATCTAGCTTTTCTTCCTGTAGTGTTATTTGCTTACCAGTAAAAGGATTTGGAGATCAAGGATGGCCTTCACAACTGTTTGCCATACAGATCTTGTAGGGTTTTTGCAGGCAGGTTCTGAAATATTCAATCCTCAAATTTTGTGGGGGTAACATTCCTAGAAAATGGTGCAAAAGCAAAAACTGCAAATGTTGATAAGTTGAACCTATGGGAAATAGGGGGTTAGGTTCCTCTGACCACCAAAAAGTATTATTTTTGCTAGAGATTGCTTGAAAATACATTTTTCTGCATACAATTCTTTATAATAAACATTAATTTTGATCATATGCACTTTTCCTAAGACAGTAACCAAGACCCATAAAATGCAGTACACAAAATTCATTAACATGCAACACATTTTTTTCTCACTAGCAATTCCTTAGAATTCCGTCACCTTTTGTGTTAACATTTCGATTAAAAAACAGTTTTCAGACAATACTATACTGCTATAAATCTCTCTACATTGGTTGCTCTCTGAAAACCAATGGAGAGGCTGCTGGGACTTTAGTTGCTGTACAAGATGCAGAGACTGGCTAGGTCTCAACATCACCTCTGACACTCCAAATGCTTTACTCTACCAAGGATGGGTGAACAAATCAGTGAAGCACCTAGTAGAGTACCCAGGCACACTTGTACTGTCCCAAGAAATGTTAATCATGAGAACTCAAGATCTAAGACTGACTATATTGTAGGTCAACCTTTTTCATGTATGTAAGTGGTCCCAGCATTAGCACCCGTAAGCCCTCTCTCTTAGGAGGGGCTTCACATGCTTACCTCACTTTCCTCATTCTGAAATTAATTACACTCTTAGACTCTCCTGTCTCTAGCCTGCTGTTTGTTTGGTTCCAGCTACCCACAGGTTAGAGGCAGTTATGGTTCAGTTGACACTCCTTTCATATGTGTGTTCCCCAGACAGATGTTTTTTAAGTGTGTATATTTCCCACTGGTGGTATGGCTATGAATCTTCAGTCTTCAGTTCAAGTGCCCCTACAAGAAACCTTTCATGATCCCTCTAATTTCTTGTGCCCCACCCTTATAATAATGCAGCATCTCTTCCAGGACTCTGTAACTGTAACTTGAAATTGTAGCAGGGGGAGAGGGAAGGGATGGGTAGACCTTTAGCTATGAAGTACTCTGTGTTACATACTTCTAAAACTCTATTCTGTGGATTCCCACCAATGTATTTACCATTAGCAAACACAACTGAAAGCAAAAACATCTAAGTGAAATGGCATTGTAAGAACAAGTCACCAAACAGAATTGACCTTCAAAGTCTAGTCCTGAGTCAGGGGGGAACTGGGGCAGACCAAAAGCCTTCATAATTGTGATGAAGTAACTAAGTAACACTGAAGCAGAAATCAAAACATATGCAATCGCCCCCCTACAACATGGCAACACAAGTCTGAAGACTATACAACAGAGATAAGTCAAACTTTTTTTATACAGTTTTGCTAAAGGCAGTATACATTTGTTGTTCAGTTGTTTAGTTTTGTCTAATGCTTTGTGAACCTCCCCCCATGTCCCGTAGACCATAACAAGACAGGCCTTTTTATCCTCCACAGTCTCTCGAAGTCTGTCCGTGTTCGTGTTCATTGCTTCCATGATACAATCTATCCATCTCATCCTCTGGCATTACCTTTTCCTTTTGCCTTCAACCCAACATCGGAGTACATTCCAGGTTCCTAAGCAAAATTCATCTTTACAGCACTGTACTTTCCTTTCAGCACCAGACTTATCTGCAGCTGAGCTTCCTTTTGGCTTTGGCCAAAACATTTCATTAGTACAGAAGCTACTTGTAGTTGTCTTCCACTTTTCCCAAGTAACATATTGGCCACCTTCCTATCGGAAAGGCTCATTGTTTCTTTTATCTTTTAGGACTACCCATGGGGTTTTCTAGGTAAAGGCACTGGAGTTGTTTGCCATTTCTTCCTCCAGTGGATCACCCTTTGATAGAATTCTTCACCATGATCTGCCCATCTTGGGTAACCCTGCATCGCATAGTTCATAGTTTCACTGAGGTACACAAACTCTTCCACCACAAGACAGTGATCTGAGAGGGAGAGTGTTACTTATTTTTTAAAAAAGAGAATGAATGGTCAAGGAAAGTGAGACAGAGGAATAGTTACTGAGAATAAGATAACTTCAAAAAAAAATGAAGGAAAAAATTATTACTTACTGAAGGTACCTCTTTCTAGGAAAATGCAGTAATATATAAATGAGAGATAGGAGAATATACCACTAAAAAGGAAATTAAATTGTTAGGGTAAAGGTGAAGCTCTCTGAAGGCATTCATGCCAGGCAGACTTGGTTCTTCTTCATAGGAGTGGGAACCATTGCAGAAAGTAGTAAAAGTAACCCTATACCTGAGATGCATTCTCCTATTACATACAGCATCAGAATGACTATCAGGCCACTGGACCCAGATGGCTCAGGAGAAGAAAGTGAAGTTGGTGACTTTGCACAGCCCTCCCTCACTAAAATCAAAGTCAACTCAAGTCATGTCATCATCTTGATGTCATGGTCCTCTTCAAGAACGAAGGAAACACACATAACAACATCACCAGTGGTAAAAGCAGGCAAACATGTGGAGTACTTTAGAGGACACACACTCAGGGGACATGCATGGGCAAGGGACCCCCCCAGTCATGCTGCTGGGACTGCAGGTTGTGTCCTTTCTCTTCTATTGAGGTACTGTTTTTTCCTCCCAGGTGCAGCTTCTTAGTTTTGGTCCCTGGGCCTGTTCCTTTCCAGGTATGACTCCTTTAACTCACAAAGTTCCTTTAGACTAATGCCTTAAATAGCTGGGCCTGCCCCTTACTCTTTTTATATTCTCTTTCTTTCAGAAAATTCGTTAGTTTTCATTGGTCTGATTATAATATCTATGTAGATGACTGCCAGATCTAACTGTGCAGCCCTAATCAATCTCATGAATTCCAGTCCCACATTACCAAATGCCTGAAGTGCTATCACCCTTCCAGTTATCCAGGCTTAATACCTTTAAGTCCTAACTGACTTCCTTCTCCCTCCACTCCCATACCCCATTCCATCAGCTGTGAGGACTCACTGAGGCTATTACTACATCTCTTTTTGCCACTCACAAGGTCATTAGTTTAGGTGCTCATCACATATCTTCTGGGCTACTGCAATGGTTTCCTGATTGGCAACCCAATCTAATAACTGGTCTCTTCCCCTTGCAGTTCATCCTCTATGTAGCTGCTAAACTGAAATACCCCACACAGCTCTGAGCATATCACTTCCCTAATCAAAAATCTTCAGTGGTACACTGCAGCCTCCTCCACAATCTGGCTTTACTCACATTTCTAGTCATTTCATATAACTCCTCTTCAAATATTCTTCAGTCTAACCAATCTGAAATGACTTTTTATTTGCTTTAAAGTCTTCACTTTTTGTTTACTTATTTTTGTGCAAGCTGAATCTCCTTGAGTTTGAGGACCATTTCATATTTAATTTTATATCCCCAGCACCTAGTAAATAAAGCTCCTTGCATATAACAGGTGCTTAAAAATGTCTACTGAATTAAATTGAACTATGACTTGGTACCAGCTGTGAATATCATCCTCATCAGGTTCCCTAAGTCCTCCCCTAAGCACCACCTGGGCCATGGGCTCATACTGTCTCCTACTATCCAGGGTGGGTCAGTCTCTGAGGGAGGTTAGACCAGTGCCTATAGATTACAGACTGTGCCTCC
Organism: Notamacropus eugenii; assembly: GCF_028372415.1. Lineage (NCBI taxonomy): Eukaryota > Metazoa > Chordata > Mammalia > Diprotodontia > Macropodidae > Notamacropus > Notamacropus eugenii. Next base: position 433,722,258 of record NC_092874.1, read on the forward strand.
CTATCCCTGTTTTAGAAGCTGGGCCCAACTATGTCAGGACTCTTGGAAGGTCACTGTCTCAGACGTTGTTTATGGAGTACTTGGATGGTTGCAGATTCCTAAGTGTACAGACAGGATGTGGACACTTTTCTTATAAAAACTGTAATTGCTTACGTTCATAATAATGCATTTTAAATTAGTCATAATCTTTGACCATATTATCTCATTTGCTCCTTGCAGTTGTGAGGTATTATTATCCCCATTCTACAAAAGAGGAAACTGAGTCTAATCCATCAATCAATAACTATTTATTAAGCAACTCTTATGTAACAAGCATTGTGCTAGGTGCTAGATATATAAGCACAAACAATAAAACAATCCTTAGTCCTGGTGACTTTACATTATAATGAGGGAGAGAGGAAACACAAAATATATACACAGCACAAATATAAAGTTAAGAAATAATATACACATGGTAAGTAGTGAAATACACTTAGTTTGAAAGGGAAGACATTAACATCTGGGGGAATCAGGACTCTGGGCAGCACAAGGTGCTTGAGCTGTACCTTATAGGAAGAAAGGGACTTTGAGGCAAGAAGGGAGTGAATTCCATGTATGGGGGATGACCAATGAAAAAGGCATGGAGAACAGAGATGAAGTGCTGTGAGTGAGGAAGAGAGAAGGCCAGTCTGACTATATCACACAGTACAGAGGAAGAGTAATATTCAATGAAGTTGGAAATAGAGGTTGAGGACAGGATGTGAAGGGCTTTAATAGCTAAATAAAAGTTATTTGTTTTTTTTATACTAGATACAACAGGGTTTGGCAGGAGAGTCACACGGCCAGCTTTGCCTTTTAGGAAAATTCTTTGGCAGCAATGCATAATATAAACTAGGATGGGGAAAGTCTTAAAACTGGGAGACCAATTAGGGGGCTGTTATAATAATACAGGCAGGATAACCTTGAACTAAGGTGGTATCTATGTGAATGCAGAAAAGGGGTCTGATGGGACATATTTTGTAAAGATAGAAATGTAAGACTTGGCAATTCATTGGATTTATGGGGTGAGGGAGAATGAGGTATCCAGAATAATGTCAAGATTACAAACCTGAGACACTGGAGAGGTGGTGATACTTTTGTAAGAGCCAAGTTTGAAAGAGTGGAGGATTTAGGGATAATAAAACAAGTTCAACGTGTTTTAAATAAGAGAAGGGGAAATGGAATGGAAAAAGTATTGAAGGGTGGAGAGAATGGAGATTTCTATGAAAATGAAGAACAGGTATCGGGGGAAGAAGTAAATGAAGTACTGTTAAGTAAGGCTATGTGACCTGCCCTGGTCACGTAGCTAATGAATGACTAAGACAGGAGTTGAACCCAAGTTTTCCAGATTTCAAAATCAGCAATCTATTCACCAAGTCAGAGGAGACAGTCAAAGGGATAGTTAAGCTCCACCCTCTCCTGAACAAGGTATGATAGTCCTTGGACAAAGTGAACTCTTAGACAAAGCGTGAGCTCATTTTGCCTCTGAGTATTGATGATGAAACTATACTTCTGTTCTTGGTGGCCAACTTCTGGTTCTTCAATGAAAGGCAGGACTACATGGTCTCTTTTCCAAGGAGTGGTGACTCAGCTCTTTTGGTTCATAGCCTTAGAAATTATTTTATGGCTTTTGTGAATCAAACTCACAGATACCTAAGCCAGTCCACAGAAATCTAAGGCTTAAATTGTCTTTTTTCACTCCTTTTTGTCTTCTCAGCAGGCACTCTTTGAACTCAGATACATAAGGTGGTGGTATGAGTATACTGCTTTCAACTCCCACTATGACCCTGGGGGCTAGATTAAGTCCATAAAATCCATTCAAGGAATGCCATTTACTGAAATTGGTTAAGTAGGTGGAGCCAATGACCTTTAGTCCAATCTATCTTCATGTATCTACTAATCCCTGGTAGGTATATATTACATAGCATTTATAAAAACATAAGGCAATGGATTATTTTCTGTGCAATGGGACTAAACACAGAGTCTCGAATACTTATTGAAGTCATCTCATAGGCAAGAATTCCAAATTGTGTGAGTATGTCTCATAGTCAGTAAGTCTTCAATTGGCACATAAAATTGGCTCTGGTTACTACTGTTCTTCTGCAATAAAACGATTCCCAAGACTTCTAGGCTGGCATCATTATGCAACCAAAGGACTTCCTTGAGTTTGCAAAAGCCAGCATCAGTACATATGAGATGTTGCACGAAGAATGATTAAATTTTTAAAAGTCTGCTCATATTTCTCATCCCAACAATATCCAAATGTTGCCCCATTGTGCCTTTTGTCTTGCTTTCTATTCATCTCCACCATGTACCTAACAAGATCATTGAGAGATTTAGTGATGATGGCACAGTCCTTCACAAATTTCTGCCACATTCAGAGCATCTTGAATTTGTGGTATTGCATACTGATCCATCTTAGTTCTCTTTGTTTTTTTTTCCTTCAAAGTCCAATAATCCATGCAAACTCAGATCTTCAATCTTTTTTTGGAGATACTATGAGACTTAACAGTTCTTTCAACTTGTTCCTGATGTCTTTCATCTCATAAAAAGCAACTTTTCAAGAACACTCTTGAAAAAGTCAGGAGACATTGGGTGGGGGGTCAGGGTTCCTTGCTCTTTAATTATATTCTCCCCCATCTCACTTCTGCAATGAGAACATTTATCTCAGGCTGAATTTCTTCTTCAGAGGATCCTTCTATTATTTAGGCATTAAACAGTCACTAAAATTTTAATTCTTTATACCTGCTTTTGAGGTGAAAGTTTCCATACGTCTTTTAAGCTCTCTGCCACCTTTGGCCTCCACTTTTCTGAAAATTTTTACATTAAGAGGAATGTTTCATCAAGATAATCAGGTATTGACTCTGGTTTGGTGCCTTCAGTACTGTTGGTATATTGAATAAGATAGAGCTGATCCCAATCACTGCTGCCACTCCACTATTATTTAGCAGATATATACATACATACATACATACATACATACATATCAGATTCATAGTGTCTACCTTCTTGCTGACACTCAAGAATTCTCATAGTACATTCAAGATCACATTGATATAACCCAATATGAGTAGCATCTCTTCTTCAATAAAACAATGATCTCCCTGTCCATCTGAAGGGTTGGGCCAGAGATGGATTCCTAAATAGTAGAGACAGATTTGTCTCATTCATTTCAGAAGCCTATTTCTTGAAGAGGTTAGAGAAGCTATAGAAGTATGTGTTCTAGAGAAGATACTGGTGCATTCATATAGTTTGCTTTCAGTATAATTCTATTATGTTGAAGAAGATGTATGCTTACATGGAAGTCTTTTCCACTTGTTATATTCACAAGGTCTATATTCAGTATGGATCACGTAGGAGGAGAAGATGATCTACTGGTGAAGGGCTTCCTTTGGTCATTACATTCATAAATTTCCTCCTGGGCACTGATGTTTACTAAGTTGCATGCTCTTGGGAAATGCCTTTCCACATTCATTACATTTATAAGGTTTCTCTCCAGTATGAACATGCTGATGTTGAATAAGCAATGCACTCAGACGGAAGGTCTTCCCACATTCATTACATTCATAAGGTTTCTCCCCAGTATGAATTGTTTGATGCTGGCTAAGATGTGCACTCTGGCTGAAGGTCTTCCCACATTCATTGCATTTATAAGGTTTCTCCCCTGTATGAATTCTCTGATGTCGAGTAAGCAGTGTCCTCTGTCGGAAGGCCTTCCCACATTCATTACATTCATAAGGTTTCTTGCCAGTATGAATATTCTGATGTTGAATAAGCAGTACCCTCAGGCGGAAGGCCTTTCCACATTCATTGCATTCGTAGGGTTTCTCTCCAGTATGAATTCTCTTATGTCTAATAAGCTGTGTACTCAGGCGGAAGGCCTTCCCACACTCATTGCACTCATAAGGTTTCTCTCCAGTGTGAATACGCTGATGTCGAGTCAGCAGTGTGCTCAAGCGGAAGGCCTTTCCACAGTCATTACATTCATAAGGTTTCTCTCCAGTATGAATACGTTTATGTATAGCAAGTTCTGCCTTCTGAGAGAAGGCCTTCTCACATTCACCACATTCATATGATCTCTCTCCAGTATGAATTTTCTGATGTCTAGCAAGTTGTGTGCTCTGGCGGAAGGCTTTCCCACATGTAATGCATTCATAAGGTTTCTCTCCAGTATGAATTCTCTGATGCTGAGTAAGCATTGTGCTCAGGCGGAAGGCCTTCCCACATATATTACATTCATAAGGTTTCTCTCCAGTATGAATACGTTGATGTTGAGTAAGTTGTGTGCACTGGCGGAAGGCCTTTCCACATTCATTACATTCGTAAGGCTTTTCTCCAGTATGAACTGTATGATGTCGAGTAAGCTGTGTGCTCAGGTAGAAAGCCTTCCCACATTCATTACATTCGTAAGGTTTTTCTCCAGTATGAATACGTTGATGTTGAGTAAGTTGAGTGCTCTGTCGGAAGGTCTTCCCACATTCATTACATTTATAAGGTTTCTCTCCAGTATGAATACGCTGATGCTGAGTAAGTTCTCCACTCCAAGTGAATGCCTTTCCACATTCAATACATTCAAAAAGTTTCTCTCCTGTATGAATACGCTGATGTTGAATAAGCAGTGTCCTTCGGTGGAAGGCTTTCCTACATTTATTACATTCATAAGGTTTCTCACCACTATGAACATAGAGATGTTGAATAAGCAGTGTGCTCAGGTGAAAGGCCTTCCCACATTCATTACATTCATAAGATTTCTTTCCTGTATGAATAATACGTTTATGTAGAGCAAGTTCTGCCTTCTGGGAGAAGGCCTTCCCACATTCTCTACACTGATAAGACCTTTCTCTAGTATGACTTTTCTGGTGTCTAGTAAGCTGCATGCTCTGGAGGAAGGCCTTTCCACAGTCACTACACTTATAAGGTTTCTCTCCAGTATGAATTTTCTGATGTTGAATAAGCAGTGTGCTTAGGTGAAAGGCCTTCCCACATTCATTACATTCATAAGGTTTTTCTCCAGTATGAATACGAAGATGTTGAGTCAGCTGTGTGCCCTGGCGGAAGGCCTTTCCACATTCACTGCACTCATAAGGTTTCTCTCCAGTATGAACTGTGTGATGTCTAGTAAGCTGTGTGCTCAGACGGAAGGCCTTCCCACATTCATTACACTGATAAGGTTTCTCTCCAGTGTGGACACGCTGATGTTGAGTAAGCTGTGTGCTCTGTCGGAAAGACTTCCCACATTCCTTACATTCATAAGGCTTCTCTCCAGTATGAATACGTTGATGCTGAGTAAGTTCTCCATTCCAAGAGAAGGCCTTCCCACACTCAAGACAATGATAAGGTTTCTCTCCAGTATGAAGACGATGATGTTGAGCAAGTCCTGCCTTTCGGGAGAAGGCCTTCCCACATTCAGTGCATTCATAAGGTTTTTCTCCAGTATGACTAAGGTGATGTCGAGCGAGTGCTGACTTGTTACAGAAGGCCTTCCCACATTCATTACATTTATGGGGTTTCTTTTCAGTACGATTTGTCTGATGGTAATAATTAATGAACAGTGGTTGAAGGTTTTCCTATATTCATACGATTTCTCCTAAATATATATTCTCTGGTTTTCAATGAGATTTAAATTACCTCTGAAACACTTATCACATTGATTAATCTTGGAAAATATCCTCTTTGAGCATATTCTATTACATTTACTTGGGTCAGAATATAAACTGACACAATTTCAATGGGGCTTGCTATTGAGGAAAACAGACTGCTTCCTGACTGTACCTTCTGACATTTATTATACTCATGGCCTTTCACTTTATTGGGCATTTTCCTTTGGTTTATTTTTACTTGGCCCAAATTTTTCTCACTACTTTGGTACCCCTCTCACCTGTTATCATATTCTGGGGTTCTACTTACCTTGGAGGCACAGAGATCATGCCTTGTGGGCCTTTCTTGGGCTGACTGTTCAATGGAAATGACTAGATTTGGAAATAATCCCTCAGCTTCAGGCTTGGTGTCTAAAACTAAAAGAAAAAAATATTAAATATTCCTCTGCTCCTCACCCCTCCCACTCCCTGTACCTTCTACTATGTACTTAGTCCTGTCTTCATCAAGAAAAAAATGAATGACAAACTTTAAACCCTAGAAGAAATGATTAATGATAATATTCATATTTGAAGAATAATTTATAATTTATAAAAACTATCACATTGTGGTTATCTAAAGCACAGGTTAAACTACGTCAGCTCTCCATTACCCAATGAGTTCTAGTTTTATCTTGTTACCTCTAGGATTAAATATAAAGTCCTCTGTTTGGCATTTAAAGCACAATAGGGCCTGGGCCCTCGCTACAGTCTTCCTCTCCTCTCCTCCTCTCCATTCATAATCCAGTCACATTGGCTGCTTGCCATTCCTTGACAATAACACTCCATCTACTGTCTCACTGCCTTTGGACTGAATATCTCCCATTACTGGAATGCTCTCTCTCTTCACCTCTGTCTTTCACTGCTTCTGGCTTCCTTCAAGACTCAGCTCAAATCCCACATTCTACATGAAATCTTTCCTGATCTCCCAAGCGGTACCTTCCCTCTACATAGCATACAACTTATGTATACTTAGTTATCAGAATGTGTTTCTCTTGGGCAGGGGCAGTTTTTCTCTTTTTCTGTATCCCCAGCACTTAGTACAGTATCTGGCACACAGAAGTGCTTGAAAAACACTTCTGGACTGACATTTCTAACTCTATTGTCTTGTTAACATGTCCAAAACCAAAATTCGTAGCTTTCCTCATAAACTTATCCCTAAATGTCCCATATTTTTGTGGATACCAGCTCCATCAGCCTAATCACCTCTCTGTTTCACTCTTTCTCCTCACATATCCAGTACATGGCCATTTCTTTATCTACAACATCTCTCAAACCTGTGCCCTTCTCTCCACTCACAGTCACACCAACCTGGATCAGACCCTTACCACCTCTTGTGTAGACTATTGCTACAGCCTCCTAATTGTTCTCCCTACCTCAAGTTTCTGCCCACTTCAGTACAACCTCCACTCAACTGCCAAAGTAATTTTCCTAAAGGGCAGCTCTGATCACATTGCTCACTTACTCCATAAACTTCAGTGGCTCCCTATCACCTCCAGGATCAAATATAAACTCCCTTGTTTGACAATCAAAATCGATCATCACCTGGCCCTAACCTACTTTGCCTGATGTTACATTACTGTCCTTCACAAAATGTGGTCCAGCTAAGCTAGCCTTTTCACTGTTCCCTATTGGCAGGTATGCTGTCTCTTATGCTTTTGTAGGGGCTATCCCTTATGTTTGGGAGTCAGTCTGTACTGTCTGTTTCTCAAAATCCTAGTTTTCTTCAAGGCTTAGCTTGAGTACCACCTTGGATGTGAATCCCTTCCCCTAAAAACATCACCTTATATTCATTCTATATATTCTTCAATATGTACAAGTTATCTCCTCTAGTTAGACTGTAAACACCTAGTGGCCAGCGACTATTTCCATGTTTGTCTTTGTATCCCCAGTGGATGTTTGACCATTTATTGTTTAGTGAGGAAAAAAACAGTAAAATGACAGCAAATAAAATAAAGCAATACGTTAAGGAACACATATGTTGATGAAGTATTTATATCAAGAAAGATATATCTTAGAAAATATTTAAGTCCAAAAATTCTACCAGTAGTTACAGAATAGGTTTCTGATACAATACAGTTTCAATTTATAGTATAAGCAGGTGTAGGAGTTGATTGATTTAAAAACAAAAGTTAGAAGGATTAGCAACGGAAAATTATTAGAACCTTTTCTACTAAGAATACATATTCTATTTCCAGGACAATATAAGCTCCTAGAAGGCAGAGCTTGTTGCATTTCTGTATTCAAAATCTCGTGTCTTACCCATAGGAGGAGCCTGATAAGGATAAAAGCAGAGCTGTTGAAGTTCATCATTACTATTCTACATGGCTTTACAAACACTTGCTATAACATTAAGAAGATTGCAGAGAAAAGCTTAGGTAAAGAAAGGATTTAAAACATTGTACTTGCAGATGAAATAATTATATACTGATTATAAATAATTACATAACAAAACCTAGGAGATTCAACAAAACATAAGAAAATGAATGGTTCAGTAAGATAGTATAAAAGGTATACAACATCCTCTCTATTTCTATAGTCTTTATTCTCTAAAATTTAAAAATAAATGACAGTAATTACAAAATACATCAATTTCTTGAACATTCCTCTAATTAGACCTTCAGAAAGCAACTATAAAAAACAGAAGAACAACAGGGAATAACTATAGAAACACTCTATGTCCATATCTATGTATAATTAATAAAGACTACAACATGACCCAAGTTAACAGATTTAGTGTAATACTACTCAATATCAATAGGAGTCTTCATAGAACTAGATAAAGTGAAAACAAGTTATATTAAAGGACGAACAGATAAGAACAGCAAGAGGTTTTATGTAGGAAAATGGGAGAAAGGGTGAATTTCTAGGTCAATATAGCAGGAAAACAACAAAGCAACAACTCTCAAAACTATCCAGTCCTGGTTGAAAATTAGAAGAAAAGAGATCAGTGCCACAAAATAGATATTCTGGAATTTGGCTGCAAAGCAAAAAACAGATTGCTATTTGAAAAAAACAAAGATTACAAAACAATGAGCAAGGAGGTGGTTATTCAATAAAATTGGTTGTGAAAAATGAATAGCAGTTTGAATACAAAAGAAATTAAAGTTATATCTAACACTAGACTAACAGTCAAAATTCCAAATAGATTAATGACTTAAATGGAAAAAAAAAATAATGAAAAAGCTTAGAAGAAAATAACCTAATCTGAGGTTGAGGAGTGCTGTTTCTCCTTCACACCTACTGTTTCTATACTGCTCTTATTCCCTTCAGTTTCTCAGTCTTTTGACTCTCCAAAAGTTCTCTTATTTTGTCTAGTCCCATAACTGGTAGCACTAAATCTGTAAGTTCATGGAAGCAGTTATCAGCATTTTTATTATGCTGACATAGTCCAATTACAGTAGCACCTTTTGTGGTAGCAACAGGAAAGAAAGTGAGTATCCACTCTTCTGGGTATAGTGAAGTTTCCTATAGCAGTAGTCCATGCACATCAGGGAAAAATGACCACGCTTTAAGAAACAACAGATAGGCATGCAGAGAAACAGGAAAAGACCTGCATTAGCTGATGCAGAACGAAGTAAACAGAATCAGAAAGACAACTGACACAAAGACTGTATCTTTGTATGCAAGAAACACAAAGTGAAACTGAACGTTGTATCATTACAACACAGTCCTGAAGAAAGTGTTGACATGGATCTGTCTCTCTCTCTTCACTAGAGAAATACAGGAATAAAGGTGTGGAATGATGAATATGTAATCATACATGGCTGATATCTTAATTCATTTTTTCTTAATGTTTTGCTTTCTCTTTGTTACAAGTCTCTTGGTGACTGTGATATAATAACAAAAGACAACAATAAAACTTTTTAAAAAGTAAGTTTCTTGAGGAAAGAGATAATTTCATTTTTGTATATCCCCAGTAACCAGCACAATGTTTAGCACATAAATATTTGTTAAAGAGATGGCTCACTGGACTGAAGAGGAAGAGTGACATGGATATATTCAGAAATGAACCATCCATAAAAATGCAGAAAACAACACCAGACCTGTAAAAAAAAGTCTTAAGTTGACTAGAATCAGTCCTAAATAACCAGCTAAGCTAAGCTGTTTCTTGTAATAACACCTCTATCTGATTTTTATTCACTTACCCGGGCAGCTCCATCTTAGGACTTCTCCCCCTGCCCTCCATGGTACTCCCCCTTTCTCTAGATGGTAAATCACATCTGGCTTGGAAACTGCAAGTCCTGCAAATAGGAGGTTGGTGAGAAAAAAAAATCTCTAAATTCAATTCCAACACCTCTCTCTTTGGAGAAAAACAGGCATAACAGGGAGGTACAGATCACTGTAAAAAGAACCCATAAATATGCTTTATACTATTTTTTTTTGGTAAATATATGGGAACGAGTCACAAACTGGGTCTGGGCTCAGAAAAAAAAGTTAGAATTGGACTCTTTTCATGTTTTCAGGTATTTATAGTGGATCTTTAAAGAAGAATTTTGGACCTGGGGCAATAGGATCTTATAAGATGAGCACTGGATTTACAATCTGGATGAGCTAGGTTTAGATCTCAGATTTATTAATGACTATTTATGAAACCTTGGGCAAGTAACTTAACCACTTTGAGTCTTAGTTGTCTCATGTGTATGATGATCACTAAAGTTCTGTCTAGCTCAAAATCCATGATTTTATGAACTTTCAAGGGGAACACAATCAAGGTGATAGCAATAACAAGCAAAGACTTTTCACCTGAGAACAGGTAGCACAAATACTCTTAGGTCACAAAACCAGTAGTAATCTCTGGTCTGCGCATGCCTGGCAACAAGTCCTAAATAAATAATCTAGATATCTCATATAGAGTTTGCTAAAGGATGAAAACAAGAGTTTCCAATGGACTGATTTTGATTTACAGGAGAAATCTGTCCTTACCTAAGCAGACCAGGTTAGTATAGTTCTCTTGCATCACATCCCTGTACAACTCCTTCTGAGAAGGGTCCAGTTGATCCCATTCTTCCTGGGTAAAGTCCACAGCCACATCCTTGAATGTCACTGACTCCTGAAATATCAAATACATTTGTGCCAAACCAGGCACCATCCCTCCTATGACCTGTGAGAAGTAAAAGGATGAGGAACCAAGGAGTAGTTCTCAGTGTTCAAGTTTTGGAATGCTCTAAATCAAATGTCTATAGAATATCTGCTCTATATCTCAGTTTGTAATGGATTCTGGATAATGTGACAACACAATACTAACAGCTCCCATTTATCATTATCTCTTTTTGGCTTACAAAGTACTTTTGGGGCAGGCTATCAGCAAGCATTTTTAGATCTTAGAGTATGTGAAGGAGAGTGAGGTATAACACCAGAGAGACAGGATGGGGCTTTAGAGTGAAAATAAGTAGGGATATACAAGTTATATGTGATGTAGATGAGAGGTAGTAACCACAGAGGGAAGGCTAAACAGATGATGTTATATTTGATACTGTAGGTTATAGGAAGCTGCTGAAATTCACTGAATGATCTCTAATGGTGATATGGTCAAACCTGGCACTTAAGAAAACCATCTTGGCAGCTGAGTGATGCATGGATTGTAATATGAAGAGAGACATGAGAAAGGCAAAAAACTTAAAAGGCTGCTGCAATAATCTGAGCAAAGGGTAATGATATTCTGAAGTGAATTGTGGATTTGTGAGGAGAGGAAAGGGGGCATGAATAGGGAGGAGAGACTGTGAAGGCAGAAACAAGATTTTATAACAGATTAGATATGCGGGGTAACTGAGAAGTTTCAAACCTTATAGGCTGAGAGGATGCTCGTGCCCTCAACAGGGAGGGAGAGCAGAGAAGAAGGCTAGGGGAGGAATGCTGAGTTCTTTTTTGGACATGTTGAGTTTGAGGTGCCTACAGGACACGTAGTAGGAGATGTCAGAGAGTTTGTGATACGAGACTGCTGCTCAGAAGAAAGACTAAGGCTGTATATATAGATCTGGGAATCATCAGCACAGAGGTAATAACTGTGATTATTGAACTCATGGGAAACGAGCTCACCAAGTGAGATGATATTGAGGACAAGAAGAAGAGGGCCTAAGACAGAACCTTGGGGACAATCATGGTTAATGGTTGTGACCTGGATGAAGATCCAGCAAAAGAGACTGAGGAATGTTCACACAGCAAGAGAACCAAAAGACATCAGTGCCACAAAACCCTACAAAGTTGGGAGTATCCAAGAAGAAGATGGCAAAGGTCAGTGTTCAAAGCTGTAGAGGTCAAGAAGGATAAAGACTGAGAAAAGGCCATTAGATTCAGCAATTGAGAAATCATTAAAAAGTTGGTAGCATCACAGAGGATGCAATTTACTGAAGACAGGAAGTGCACATGTTGAGGGCTTGCCAGAAAGAATAGAAAGTGGCAGATGGTGTCAGGGACTTTTGAAGTGAAGAGAAAAGAAGTAGAGCTCATTTCCTCAGAAATTAGGTCCTCAACAGGAACTTAAGGAGCAGAGTGAGGGAAACTTGAAGAGGGAAAAAAAGGGCATTGAACAGTTTCTGTGAGGAAGAAACAGAGGATCAGGAAGGAATAAAATGACTCCCTTGGGGCAGTGAGGCCCAGCTGAGGTTCAGATAATTTGAAATTGCAATGTACCCAGTCAGAGCTGTGCTAAGACTATCTAGCTTTGTTCAGTGACTGGTGAACAGAAGAGGAGGAGGCAGATGCTAGGAGTAATCAAGGACTGAGGTTTAATAGGATAAAGGGGAAATTTTCTTTCCTCTCACTTCCTTCTTAACTCTGTAATCTGGCTCCCAAACTCATCATTTGGCTTAAATGGCTTTTTCCAAAGTTACCAGTGGTCTTTTAATCACCAAATCCAATAGCCCTTTCCCAAACCTCACCCTTGACCTTTTGGCAGCTTCTCTCCTCCCTAGGTTTTCAAGACACCGCCCTACCCTGGTTCTCTTCCTATCCATTTCTGTCTTTAATTCTGCATTTTGATCCTGGCCGTGTCTGCTGCCCATAGGTAGCCCCAAACCTCTGTTCTGGACGCTTTTCTCTTTTCCAGCTATACCAGAGATCAGAAAACTATGGCTGAGGGTCAAATCCTGTTTTTGTATAGTAGGTGAGCTACGAATTATTTTTATATCTTTAAATATGATAAAACTTTATTTAAAAATGTAAAAACTACTCCTAAGTTGCAGGTCATACAAAAACATAGAGAGCATACAAAAATAGGTGTATAACTCCCTCCCCCCCCCCCCCCCCCCCACGTTTTGTATAGATTTGAGTATTTTCTCTATGCAGATGATCTCAGATCTACTTATACAGCCTTAACCTCTTTCCAGATCACCAGTCTTGCATCTCCAACTCTCCTTTGGACATCTCAGAGTGAATATCCTATAAACAGCTTAAACTCTGATCTTATTACCTCCCCTGCTCCCCTCTCCCTTCTTATTACTGTCCAGGCTCTCACCATTCTCCCAGTCATTATTCTCAACTCCTCACTCTCATCCCCACCCTCACTTCCACTCAGTTACCAAGTTCTGTCATTTCTACCTCAGTAACATCTCTCACATACATTCTCTTCTTTCCTCTGACACTGCCACCACCCTGTTGCTGGCTCTCATTATCTCATGCCTGGACTATTTCTGATCAGTCCACCTGCCTCAGGTTTATACCCCAGTCCATCCTCTACTCAGCAATCAAATGATCTTCTTAAAGTACAGGTCTGACCACAACACAAACACACACCCATATGCAATCCACTCCAGTGGCTCCTTATTACCTCCAGGAGCAAATGCCAAATCTTCCGTTTGACTTTTATAGCCCTTCGTGCCTGGCTCCTTCCTAACTTACACATCATTCCATGTCACATACTTGCAGATCAATCCACAATGAACTTGTTTCTATTCCTCAAATCCATCACGACCACATGACCAGGAATTTTCTCTGGTTGTTCCCTATGCTTTCCCTCCTCATCTCTGACTTCTGACTTCCCTGGTTTCCTTCACATCTCAGTTAAACTCCCACCTTCTACAAGAAGTCTTTCCCAGTCCTTCTTAATCTTAGTGCTTTCCCTCTGAGTCCATCTCTAATCTCTTCTCTATCTTTTGGTACATGGTTATTTGCATGGGGTTCCCCCACCCCTTTTTGTTTGTGAGCTCCCTGAAAATAAGGGCTCTTCTTCTCTGGTTTTTTTGTTGCTTGTCTCCGAAGCACTTAGCACAGTGCCTGGCACACAGTAGGTGCTTAATAAATGCTTGCTGACTTCATGACAGTGTAGAGCTGACACAGCTAACTACTGGATTGAGACTGGACAGGGACAAAGTAAAGCCAAAGTGGGGATGAGAGAAAATCCTGAGAAGGTGGAGAGATTGGAGGTCTACCCGAACAGGCATACTAAAGGTGCAGCACAGAAAAAGGTATAAAGACAGGAGATTATGATCTGATAAAGGAACATTAGAAGGCCTAATTAAGGAAGCAGAACACTAGTGGGTTAAGGGGAGAGAGAGTGTGAGCCCATCCCTATGTGTGTGGCTGAGGTGGATGAGTAAGTGGAGGAGGGAAGGAGCAAGACATGCTTAAGGAATGATGCTGAGGAAATGAGTTTGGGGAGTGTGAAGGGGCACTGACAAGGTAGATCTGGGTTCAAGTCCTGCCTCAGATTCCCCACTAGTTAGGTGACCTTGGTCCAGTCGCTGAACCTCTCTGTGCCTCAATTTCCTCAACTGTAAAATGATGGGATTGGCTTAGAGGAGAAGGTCCCTTCCAGCTCTAAAGGAGGAGAGAGGAGTGTAGAAAGAAGGGAGGGGAGAGAGGGGGGAAAAGGAGGAGGGAGATGGGGGGAAAACACAGGAGAGTGAGAAGGCAACAGGAGGACTGGTGGAGGGAGAGGCTGAGAGAGAAGGGAAAGGGAGTACGAAAGGAAATATCAAAAAAGGAGGTGGGGAGGGGGGAGAAGAGGGGGGAAGAGGAGCGAGAGGATAAGTGGAGCTAGAAGAAGGGGGAGCAAGAGAATCAGAGGAAAGGGAAAGAAGGGTTATGGGAGGGGAGGGAGAGGGAGAGAAGGGGAAGGGGGGAGGGGAAAGGGGAGAGAGAGAAGGGGGTGGGTAAAGGGGAGGAAAAAGGGGAGGGAGAGGAGGGGCAGGGAGAGAAGGGGGAGGGGAAAGGGGAGAGAGAAGAGGGAGAAGGGAAAGGGGAGGGAGAAAAGGGGGAGGGGAAAGGGGAGAGAGAAGAGGGAGAGGGGAAAGGGGAGGGAGAAAAGGGGGAGGGGAAAGGGGAGAGAGAAGAGGGGGAGGGGAAAGGGGAGGGGAAAGGGGAAGGAGAGGAGGGGCAGGGAGAGAAGGGGGAGGGGAAAGGGGAGAGAGAAGAGGGGGAGGGGAAAGGGGAGAGAGAAGAGGGGGAGGGGAAAGGGGAGAGAGAAGAGGGGGAGGGGAAAGGGGAGGGAGAAGAGGGGGAGGGGAAAGGGGAGGGAGAAGAGGGGGAGGGGAAAGGGGAGGGAGAGAAGGGGGAGGGGAAAGGGGAAAGGAGGCGGAGGGAGAGTGGGAATAGGAAATAAGGGGAGGGAAGGAGAGGAGAAGGAAGAAAACCAAGGTGATGGGAGAGGGGAAGCTCGCCCTTCCAAAAATGGAGGTGGGCTAAGGAGAAGGGGAGGGAGGACACGAGGAGGTTCAGGCCGGGACCGGACGTACGCGGGCCGCTAACCTCCCAGCTCAGCCGCGGCTTCGTCCCCATCCTCCTCTGCGTCTCCCCGAGCTCAGAAGCGACCCGGAGAACCCCAAAAACAGCACGAGGAACGGTAGGAGGAAGCGGAAGTCACGTGAGAGGGCGCCTTCCTCCCTCCATCCTTGCAGGTCCCTCCCGCCTGCCGTTATTGCCATGGCAACCACTCCTGCGTCGGAGTAGACAGCCTCTCTACTTCCGCCCCTGCTGGCAAGGCCTTCTGGGAAATGTAGTTCAGTGGCTCGGGCAGGACTTTGTGTTTATGCCCGGGAGTGTAAGGACCCCTGAGGCCTCGGAGGCTCTTGGAGAGAAGGTGCCCTGTGCCCTTAGGGAGAACTCAGCCCCTAACAGACTCCCTTGCTGCTTAAAATCCCTGTCTCATTCCAGCAGCCACATGGACTCCCAGTGCCTGCTTGGAGGGGGTGTGGAGAGGGAGCATCCCTTCCGTTTGGGACCTGCTCCTAAACGGTGCCGTTGCCGCAGGCTCTGAGCGTTCTTCTCTCGCCCCCGCCCCCGCCCCCCCAGAAACCCCAGTTCTCTAAAAGCCTCTCCCCCGCACCTCCACGTTCCCCCCAGCCATGCATCTACCCGGTCTGAACGGCTAATGGGCTCATAGTGTAGGAAAAATAGGTCCTGTGTATTTGATCTGACCCCCCAGCCCCGACATCCATAAGCCTCGTGTGCCAGGCGCCTAGTGCCCGGGGATGCAGAGAAAGCAAAGCCAGCGCCTGGCCTCCAGGGGCTTCCACACGGACACACGGACACCCGAGGATCGGGGGGCAGGAACCTCGGAGGGGAGGGCGGTAGCCAGTGGGGAAGTCTTAAGAGGAAGCCAGAGGCTCCAGGCATGGAGAAACAGGTGGAAGGATCGTGGGGTCAGTCAGCGTGGCTCGGTTAGGGGGGCACGGGGGCGTGCCAAGCCCCGTTCAGGGCTGTTCGTCCACCTTTGGTGTCTACCTGTCCCCCAACTCTCACCTGTGACTCCAAGGAGCCCTAGTATGCGGAGCAGCCACCTCCGGTAACCCATCTTAGCAGATGGGTTAGGGGTGTGTCTACCCCAAGCCTGTGAAGACGTCCCCCTGGGGGAATGGGCAGGTGAGAACGAGATGTTCAAAGGCCATGAAGGAGGCTGAAGTCAGTGCCAGGAGCCTCTAGGACTTGGGCAGACGTTAAAAAGTCAAGGTCACCTCCTGTATCTATGCATTTGCCAGTCATCTGGACTTTTATCTTGCCACTGGACTTTGCTGACTCTAGAAGAGAGAGAGAGCTTGATGACTTTGTGCAGCTCTGCCTCACTTAAATCCAATTCACTCAAAGGTCAAGACATCACAGGAGGTGTCACTGGAACTCTTGGAAATGGAAAGGCAGCAACAGCAGGCTGGATCAAAGCAGGCTTGGGGGATGGAGGTAGAGAGAGAGTTAGAAGGTAAGAAGCATGGAAAATAAGAAAGGATCAAGCTGTAAAGGGCTTTAATGCTGAACAGAGGAATTTATATTTAATTTGGGAGGTGATTGGGACAGCTAGGTGGCACAGTAGATAGAGTGCCAGGCCTAGAGTTGGGAAGACTCATCTTTGTGAGTTCAAATCCAGACACTGGGAAGTTGGAAAACTGTGTGACCCTGGGCAAGTCATTAACCCTGTTTTCCTCAGTTTCCTCATCTGTAAAATGAACTGCAGAAGAAAATGGCAAACCACTGTAGGATCTTTGCTAAGAGAACCCCAGTGGGGTCACAAAGAGTGGGATGTGACTGAAAAATGAATGAAATAACTAGTAAAATAATAATAGGGAACCTTTGGAGTTTACTGAGCCTGGGGGATGACATGGTGAAAACAGTGTATTTTAGAAAATCATTTTACCACCTATGTGTAAGATAAATTGGATTGGGAAGAGACTTGAGTCAGGGAGACCAATTAGGAACTAATTGTGATAGTCCAGAGTAGTCCAGAAAAAAGGTTTTTATGGGCCTAAACTAGCAAACTGGCTGCGTGAGTAGAAATAAGGGGACCTGCAGGAGAAAAGTTTTGAAGAGAGAAGTGACAATGGATATGTAGGTCAAGGGAGAGAAAGGAATCAAAAATGATATTGAGATTGTGAACCTGCGTGACTGGAAGGATGGTGGTTTCCAGGACAGTAACTGGGAAGTTCAGAAAAGGAGGACTTTATTGGAAGGCAAAGTTGGATTCTTACATACCCTTTGACCCAGTAATACCACTGCTAGGTTTGTTTCCCAAGATGATTATGGAAAAAGGAAAAGAACCTTTATATTCTGAAATGTTTATAGCAGCTCTCTGTGGTGGCAAAGAACTGGAAATTGAGAGGATGTCCGTTAATTGGGAATGGCTGAACAAGTTGTGGCATATGAGTGTGCTATAAGAAATGGTGAGCTTGACGATCTTAGAAAAGCATGTATAGACCTGTACAAAATAATGAGGAGCAAAATTAGCAGAACCAAGAGAAAGTCGTATATAGTAACAACAATGTTGTTTTAATAACAGCTTTGAGTGACTGAGTCATTTTGACTATTATAAATACCCAAATCAATTACAAATGAAGGAAGGAACACACTATCTGCATCTAGAGAAAGAACTGAGAAGTAGAAGTACATGTAGAGTGATTTTACATATATATACATACGCACATATATATATACACATATATGTATATACATAGATATATATACACACATACACATACACATACACATATTTGTATTTGTTGGTAGCCATTTCTAGGGTGGGAAAGGGGGAGAGGAAAGAAAAAAAGAAAAAAGAAAGCTACGTGACAACTTTATTATATATTTAAAAACAGAAGCAAGTTGTACATAAAAATTTTCAGTTTCATGTGCAATCATCTTTTTTTCTATTCTATTATGTTATGGAAATGCTTGTTTTATTTCTTAAGTTTAGAACAAAATAAATAAAATTAAAAAAATAAATTTTTCTTGATGTCTTTGTTTTTCCGTTGACTAAGTTTCCTTCTGTATCTTTCCCATTCCCTTCTACTTAGGACACTTCCCAGAAACATTGTGCAAGGAACCAAAAAGCCTTCCTCTGAACATGAACTTTTCTGTTCAGTAAATAGGTTCAGGTCCAGGGACAAGAGGAGTCTAGAGCTTATACTATGGGATAAGTAAGATTGATCTTCTCAGGGTCTCCAGCTATTCCATGTCATTGTAATGGGCATGCCCAAGAATGCCTCAGAGGAGACAGTAGAGGGGAAAGGTAAGCCTCTTTTCCCCTCCTACTCTCTCACCTGAACAAAGTATAAAATTCCCTGGACAATGTAAATGCTCTGAGAAGTTGGGAGATCACTTGGATGGGTACTTGTCCTTTGACTTACACCTTTGTTCTGGGCCTCTGAGTCCAGTTATTTTGGAAATCACCCTAGAGACAATGGCACTGAAAATAAAGTCTGGCTACAGTTACAAAGCAATGAGAACCACTGATATGAACACTACCTTGATGATGCTTACACATTTAAGCTGGCCCTTGGCTTAGCACTTAATAAGAAACAGAATTTGGGGAAGGCAGAATTACACAAGGAGGAGAGACAGAGAGACACAGAACCAGTAGGGAGGGCGACCGAGAGGGCTGAGAGTTGCAGAGACACACCAAAGAGAGGAGATAAATGCCCACTTATCAGAGGTGGAGGCACAGGATCAGGACAGGGCACAGAAGAAGCCTGAATAGAGTTCCCTTGAGAGAAACCTGGTTATTCTTGATGCTTTCCAGGAGAGAAGGAACCTGAAGCTATAGCAACCTGGACTTATCTCTTCAATAAACAAAAATCGATGATAGGGAGTTGACATCCATTAGTCAATGAACATTTATCAAGCTCCTACTCTAGCCAGGCACTGTGCTAAGGGATACCCAGCAAGTGTGGAGATTATAAGAGAGTACCTAGTTGCCGTTTAGGACTTAAAGACATCTAACCTTGATGGAGGGCGACTATGTGATAGTACAGAGTGCTAGGCTGGAGTCAGAAAGACCTGAGTTCCAATTCAGCCTCAGACTCTTACTCGCTGTGTAACCCTGGACAAGTCACTTAACTCTATTTGCCTCTGTTTTCTCATCTGTAAAATGATCTGGTGAAGGAAATGGCAAACCACTCTAATATCTTTGCCAAGAAAACCCCAGACAGGGTCATAGACAAAACTGAACAACCACATGGATATGTTTACTTAAATTTTAGCAAAACATATTGGAAAGTATCTCATACTATTTTTGTGGAGAAGATAGATATATGGATTAGATCAGTACTGAATTGGGATATGCACTTCAGCATTCAGAGCTGTTTAAGTTCTGGATGGGGTGGTGTTGAGGTAGAGGGTACAGCCAGTTTGTATGGGGAATGCCCTCTGGTGGCCAAAGGCTTACCATACTCTACCTGGTTATTTAATCAATTAATATGACAGCCAGCTTTCCTATAGGAAGACGCAGGGAAACCAGCTGGATAGAAGCTGTTAATTGTCCCTGCAGCATAGCCAAAGCATTCACCTGCTCTTCATGACTGATCCACACAGAATATGGGTCTTAAATTCATTATCTTGAGAGCCAGTTCTCCAGACAGAGACAGGAAGAAAGCAAAGGTCCTGACAACAACCCTAGGAGGTAAGTGCTATGATTATCCTCATTTTACAGTTGAGGAGTTGAAGCAAATAGAGGCTAAGTGATTTGTCCAGAGTCACACAGCTAGTAAGTACCTGAGGTCAGAGCTGAACCAAGGTTTTTCTGACTCCAGGCCCAGTGCTCCATCCACTGAGCCACCTGGCTGTCATAGGTAACAGGCTTAGCCAGGGACCTTCTTTTCTCATTGTGAAGAGACTCCTGAATTTGTTGCAGTCATCAGCAGCAAATAAGAAGAAAATTTCCTTCCATTACCACCTGCCTGCATCTTAGCAGACATTAACGTGGGATTTCAAACAAAGTCTGGTTTTGGCCGGACTTTGTACTGATAATTGACCACTGAATGAGAGCCTGTTATGTTCCTAAACTATACAATAGAAGGACAAATACGTCAGTTGTACTGCCAAGGAAGGAAAAAAATAGGTGGAAGTTTTATTGTGTACATAATGGCAAAATGACTATTTAGTGGCCTCCCGGGGTTTGAGCATAGTTGTGTATTATATAACAAGGATTGGTTGTTTCCTCCCTCAGCACATGCCTTGTGATAACGTGGTGCAGTGAAGAGGGGTGACCACTGGGTCCCAAATCCCAGCTCAGCCCCCTCTATATCTAACCCTTGTCTATCCAGCACTTAGGTGGTATACCTTACTCCCCTCCACCCACTCTACTTTCCATCAACTCCGGCCTACTGGTGTTTCCTCAAACATGATACTGTCATCTCTTCTCTTTATTGAGATGACCTACAGGCCTGGAATACTCTGCTCCCTGCTCCCTCACCTGTGCCTCTTAGTATAATGGTGGTCTAGTATCTACATATATACATACATACATACATACATACACACACACACACACACATATATATATATGTATATATACATTATGGTCCTGCTTTCTCAAGAGTGAGGATGTGCCTCCTCATTAGGGTGCTTGGGTGTGTTAAGAGGATTTTTTTTCTATTGCAATTAACTCAAGCTAATTGTCTCTGTCTCTGATGCCCTATTTGTTAGGAGGCCAGTTGTGTTCTCCCCATTTGTTAGAAGTAGAAATGACAAGATTTGGCAACTGATTGGATATGTGGATCAAGTGAGAGAAAGGAATCAAGAATGTTAGTGAAAGTGTGAACCTGGGGACTAGAAGGGTAGTGGTGCCTATGACATTAATTCAGAAGTCCAGAAGAGGAGGATTTTAACTGGAGGGGAGGGCTGGACTGGTGGGGCCAGTGACTAGCCCCCACTTCTATTAAACAACCTAATGTTAACTTTTACAAAAGGATATTTAATTCAAAGGTATAGCATGAACAAACATTTTTCCCCCAAACCTTGGGGCCATGCTTTCCCCCCATACCACCTTGGACTGGTGGGCGGTAGGCTCAAATTAGGGAAGTTCCTAGAACTGGTTCCACTGATTTTATATCCAAAGGCAGCATCATTGTCTGGATGAATCCTCATCTGTCCTGCTTCCAGTAGGTGAGGAATCCAAGGGTCCTTACAAAGATCACTCCTTGCTCCTTCAAGTGTTAATACTGAGATGACTGCAAGATAAAGCCTAGACTTGAACTCCTGGATTCCTATGCCTTGTTCTTTGGAGACTCAACTCCCTTCCCATGAGGGAACAAGTCATGGTTCATTTTCAGAAGGGAAAGAGGCAAAGAGGAGTCTAGCACCGACTCAGATGTCTTTGAAGATACCAGCTGTACCAACTACATAGCCAAATGTGATTAGCCAACCTGAATCCATTACAGAATGCCTATTCATGGTGTCTCCAAGGTACTTCTCTTAACATGTGTTAGTTGGATTGAAGCAGTCTCTAACCTGTGGATAGGTAGAATAAAACAGAGCAGGCTAGACACAGGAGAGTCAGGAATCAAACAGAGGTTTAATTTCAAAGTGAGGAAAATGGCTTGCCAACAGGGAGGGAAATTAGAATGTGTGCTGGAGCCCTGCTCCTATTGGGGGGACCAAGGCAGTGTGGGAAGATCTCAATACTTATACCACTGGCTATGCAGTGAGCTGTAACCCTGACAAGAAGGGGTAACAGCGTCAATGAGACACGTTTGATTCATTGCAGGACTTCGTGATGGGAACATGGGTATGTGTCCAAACTTGTCCAGTGTTTGTCAGAGAACACCTGGTGCTGGTTAAAGCAATACAATCACTATGTGATTTTGCCAGAGGGTGAGATCATCCAGAGCGTGAGCACAAAGGATTATTGTTATGCCAAGCTCAGGGCCCAGCTTGCTTGCTGGGCTTTAGCTCTGGAAAACAGGGTGTCTCCTAATATCTTGACATATGACTATCCTAGAATCCATTTTTCCAGGATCCCCATGCAGGAAAATTGTATCAGCTGAGTAAACTAACGAGGTCAACTCATATACCAGACCCACATTACATTCTTTCATTTCCCTGACCTCCTTCATGGCTCAGCTCAAATCCCGCCTTACTCTAGGAGGTCTTTCCTGGTCCCTCTCAGAGTGTCTTCCATCTACTCTGTATATATCTTGTGCCTGTGTAGTTGTATACGTGCTATCTTCTCTTTCAGAATGTAAGCACTTTGAAGACAGGGACTGTGTTTTTTGCTTTTATCTGTATCTCTAGTGCTTGGCTCAGTGATTGGTTCATAGTAAGTATTTAATAAATGCTTATGGATTCCCAGTGTGACCTCAAGCAAATTATGAAAGAGTTCTTGTCCCTAACAAGATTAAAGTCCTTTCCAGCTTTAAACCAATGATTCTGGGGAGGCAAAGGAATTCTCACCCTCAGTTTTGGGCAGCAGCTCTAATCTAAAGAAGTTCCGTTTTCTCAAAGTTTATGGCTTCTTATCAGAAAGCTCATCTCATCTCTTGTGTAAAACATTGCACCAGTTCCCAGGACAGCCTCTGGAGGAAGAGCCTCATTTTAAGGGACAAATTTGGGGCAGTGAGGTGGCTCAGTGAATAGTACACCAGTTTTAGAGTTAGGAGAACTTGAGTTCAAATCCAGCCTCAGACACTTGACACTAGCTGTGTGACCCTGGGCAAGTCACTTAACCCCAAATGCCTCACAAAAAAAGGCAAAACAAAAAAAGAGACAAATTTAGTGATGCATGAAGTTTGAATTAAGCATTTGTTAAGCAGTTGCTATTGGCTCCAGTGGACTCAGACACCCAGGAGACCTGAGTCCTGGGTCCCAGCTCTGACCCTCAGTGTCTGTGTGATCTTGGGCAAATCTCTCCCCACTCTGACCCTTAATTTCTTCCTCTCTAAAATGAAGGTATTGGAATAGATGAGCTCTAAGGTACTTTTCAGTTATGACATTCAATGCATCTATAAAGCTTTGTACTTCTGAGAGCCAGTGCATCTGGGGCAAAACGGCCCCCTTGGGCAACCTGCAGAATGGAGAGGGCCACAGGAACTGAGGTAGCTGACACAGAAGGAGGATGGACCAGGGCTGGAGTTCCTTGGGAGATGTTTTTGCAAAGCTGCAGTTCCATAAGTGGCCGCACCTTAGGGAGGGCAGTAGCTACCCATCAACTAGCAGAGGCTATTGAGCAAAAGAAGAGAGTGAAAGGCTTCTGGATGCCTTTAATGAGAGCATCTTGTTGGGGGGGGGGCTCTGATTGCAGGTGGCCCCTGCTCTGTTTTCCCCCTTGTGCAGAAACTGCCAAATTCTTCATTTCCCAGATTAATTTTAGACAAGGGCCAAGGCAGTTTTCTTTACACTTGCTCCCTCTGCCTGCCTGAGCCCAGGAGCAAGGTCTGCATTCTTGGCGAGGCTAGAACACATTGTCTGACCTGCCCCACTCCTCCCCTCCCCGGTGGATCACTGGAAGCCTAGTGGTCTTGAAGCTCTGGTCAGTCACCTTTTCCTATTCACCACATTCCTAGTCCTACTTTGGAAATGGTCGGTCTTTCTAAGCTCCCTTCACCTGCAGAAGGAAACAGTAATAGAATGAGAAAATGTCAGGGCCTAATGTCACCCTGAGAAGAGGGGTAAGGGGAGAGAAATCACTGTCTGTTTATTTTCTACATATAATATACACTGTATATATAATGTATATATGGCTTATAGTACCATAATGTATGTATGTATGTAATTATGACTAGGTGGCACAGTGAGTGCTGAGACTGGAGTCAGGAAGACCTGAGTTTAAATCTAGCCTCAGACACTTACTAGCTGCGTGACACCGAACAAGTAATTTCACCTCTGTTTCCTCACCTTAAAATAAGGATAATAATAGCACCTATCTCCCAGGGCTATTGTGAGGATCAAATAAAATAATGTTTGTAAGGTGCTTAGCACAGTTTGGCACATAGTAGGCACTATGTAAATGCTAGCTATTATGTAATATACCCATGTGTATTATAGATGTATATGTATTTACACTTGCTTCTCTGTGATCATGTTGTATGTTAATTTCTGAGGACAGAGACTTCCCCCTTTTGTAGTTGTATCTGGAGCACAGAGGCTGGCACATAGTAGGTACTTACTAAGTGCTTCTTGATTTATGGCCTCTGCATATTTTTGCAATGCCCTTACAACTAGGATGCCTTTTCCCTTTACTCTGCCAACTGAGATTCTTCTCAATTTCAAGACCTAGCCCAAATGCCACATTATACCTAAAGTGTCCTGATTTCTCCAATTAGTTGGAAGTTTTTCCACCTCTAAACTCTCCCAGCACTTCTTTTGTATGTCTCTAATACACTTGTTATATATTTGTCCTATGGTAAATTTGTGGATATGCACTTTTTCTTCTACTAGATTTTACGCTCCATGAGATGAGAAACCACATAGCTTATGTATTGATATAACCAGGTATTCTGAACCAGGGGTTTGAAATTATAACTGGGAATCCTGGGAGTTGTAGTTCTGTAGGCACAGTATCCCGTACTAGATTGGGTCTTTCTTGAGGCCTGGGAATGGAGGCAGAATTCCACTGAATTAGGAGCTTTTGAATCACTCCAGAAAAGAGTGGGGAATATGAACATTGGTATAGAGAGAGTGGAGATGGATCTGATCAGAGAGTGTTTTTGTAGCCTTCCCCGTCTTCCATACTCTCTTAATATCTTGCAGGACACAACCATCCTCCTGGTCACTCATGCCCAGAGCCTTTATTCCTCACTCTCTCACCTCCCCTATCCAATTTGTTGCCCAGTCTGGCCTCTTCTACCTTCACTGCTTTTCCTGTATGTGCCCTCTTCTGTCCTGTGACACTGCTGCTATCCTATGAGGCACAGCTCCCCTCTCCCCCCATCTCATTAATAGACCATTGCAATAGCCTTTTTCTGTCCCTGACTGGTCTTCCTGCATCACGTATTTCCTCACTTCAGTCTACCCTCCCCCTGGCTATTAGAATGATGTTCTCAAGGCTCAGTCAAGCCATCTCCAGTGGCTCTCCATCATCTCTATGATCAAATCTATGGAACTATCTATTTGGCTTTTAAAATCCTTCAAAATCTGCCTCCTTCTTACCGTTCCAGTCTTTTTACACCTTACTTCCCTCCATGTATTTTCTGATCCAGAGAATGACCTCCTGGCTGTTTCTCACACAAGAAACTTCATTTCCTGACACCTTGCATTTTCACTGGCTGTCCCTCACATCCAGAACTCTTTTCCTCTCCATCCCCTCTTCTTGGCTTCCTTTGATTTTCAACTAAAATTCCATTTTCTGCAAGAAGACTTCCCCAGTCCTCGGTAATGCTAGAGCATTATCACCAGTTTATCCTGTTTGCTTCTTGTTTGCACATAGTTGTTTGCATGTTGTTTCATCAATTGGAATATAAGCTCCTCTAGGGCAGGGACTGTTTTTGTGTTTGCTTGTTTTGTATTACTAGAACTTGCCATAGTGTCTGGCACATAGTAGGCACTTAATAAATGCTTGTTGACTTAATTCACGTAGGCACAGCAGAGGCAACTCCATCAAGCATCTTGCAGTGTGGACCCTAATTCCAGAAATTCTTCAGTGAGTAATGCTTCCACTCAGTGGAACAAAGAACTTGGACTGAAGGTGCCCATTGCAATTGCCCCTTTAAAAACTGAGGAATAGCTATAGATAGTTTTACTCTCTCTCCCAACTGTTTCTGTTTGCTTCCTGATGCTAGAAAGAACTTCAGATGAGTTTTCTCAATAGTCACATTAAAAAATCCAGTGATTGAGCATAACTGTTTTGCACTGAATACTTGTATATTTATTCTGTACCAGAGAAGGGCAATGGACAACAACAGTATAGCTGGAAATTCATGGAATTTAATGAGGCCAGAGGTCTAGATCTCTGTTCAAAATGTTTCCACCACCCACCTTAACTAAGTGTTCTATAAGTATGGTGAGAGGATCTTATAGTGATTATTTTTATTAATAACTTTTATTAAGAAGCTCTTAAAACAGGAGAAATAGTAGAAGGCAGGTAGAAAGAGAGACAGAGACAGAGACAGAGAGAGAGAGAGAGAGAGAGAGAGAGGAACTGAGACCAATTTATCCTTAGTCCATGACTGAGCTATGTTGCAACTAAAGCTAGGTGTCTTAGTACACTTTCTTCCTTAAGGAGAGGGATGGGCTAAAAGTGAAAACAAAAGGGAAGGTCACTCTTTTTGGTTTCCAAGGAAAGACTATGGGAAGAGAAATGTATGGTTTATTAAGAATTAGATCTTTCTTTTTTCATGTAAAAAAAGAGTGAATACCCAGATAAACTTGTTCTACAGCACACTTGCTAGTTACACCTGTTTATACATACATACATACATACATGCATGCATACATACATATATATATACATGTATGTGTGTGTGTGATACCTATTGGATACATTTGTAGCCCTTCCTACCCTCCTACTGCCTTTCACAGGGCTTTGCACATAGTAGGTACTTCATAACTATTTGTTGAACAGATGAATCAGTAAATTTAACAATGACTGAATGTATTTCTTTTGTATGCTCCTGAGATCCTGGGCATCAGTACTCTACAGGAAGACTTTTTTGGTACCCTGGGAAATGGCATCCTGTAGCTTCTGGATCAAGGTGTTGGGGCTCTTAGACTCTCCCACTTTTGGGGGATGTACACTTGGGGATGGACACAAAGTAAACAGAATAGGAATGAGAGGTTTTTTTTTTTTTAATAAAAATAATTCCTTTTCTAAATGATCTTTAAAAATGAAACCAGACATAAACCCTGTAGCATTTGGCAGTGCATTCTGAGGTCCCCCAGAAGTACAAGGTAGATTCCACTAAATATTATTAAATAAATAGGCATTGTAACAGGACAGTTCAAACTTCATATTTAAACTGTACAAGCACGGCATCACATAAGCAGTAGCACAAGAGACAAAACACCAGATTTTGCAGATGACTCTTGTTTTCAGTGTGTATTATTATGGCCTAAGGGGAGCTTTCTGATGATAGATCACATCTAGATGGCAACTTTTTTGGTGGGGGGAGGAAGGGTGTTCTGGCCCTGTGGGATCTTCACTGTAGGCAGCTCTCAGCGTGGAAACCTCATTGCATTGACGCAAATCAGCAAACTTCTCTGGGACACTGAAAGGTTAAATGATTCACACAGTTTCACACACCCAAATATGTATCAGAGGCTAGACTTGAACTTAGGGTTTCCTGACTGCCAGGCTGAGTACTCCATTCTGCACCTTGATAGAAACTCTAAGAAAAATCATAGTATCATAGATTTAGAGCTGTCAGGAATTTTGGAGATCATCTAGTTTAATCCCTTCTTTACCCCATCTTAGAGATGAGGAAACTGAGGCTGAGAGAGGTTAAATGATATAGTGGATGGAGTGCCAGATTTTAAGACAAGAAGACCTGAATTCCAATTCTGCTTCAGTCAGTTACTACTAGTATGATCTTAACTCAGTCCCCTCTCTAAGCCTCAGTTCCCTCGTTCATAAAATGAGGATACTCGTAGCATCTACCTTGCAGGCCTGTTTTTTAAGGATCTCATGAGCTAACATATAAATTGCTTTGCAAACCTTGAAGCACTATATAAATAGTAGCTAGCTATTAATTTACATTTGAATACAGACCCTCTGACTCTAAATTCAGTCACTTTAACACCGTTACACGTAGACATTGCTTTACTGGAATGATGGACTTAGATTTGAATTGGGGTTCCCCTGCTTATTACCTGTGTGACTTTGGGCAAGTTGTTTTACCAATACAGGTCTCAGTTTCCTCATCTGTCAAATGATGGGGTTGGATTAGATGACCAAGGTCCCATTCAGCTCTAAATCTACTACCATCCTATGGGTTTTTTTCATGTGCGAGGCATTGCTGCAAAACCATCTCTCAGCTCCAGGTTCTGGCTGTCCCCCATACCTGGAATGCTCTCACTGCTTATCTCTGCCTCCTGACTTCCCCGGCTTGCTTTTAAGTTCTAGCTAAAAATCCCACCTTCTGCAGGAATCCTTTTCCAATCCCTATCAATTTTAGTGCCTTCTCTGTGTTGATTATCTCCTGTTAATCCTGTATGTAGCTTGTTTCATATAATTATTTGCATGTTATCTTTCCTATGTGAGCAGGGAACTATCATATTCTTTTCTTTGAATCCACATCACTTAGCACAGTGCCTGGCACATAGCAGACATTTAATCATGCTCATTGACTGACTCACTGATTGACTGAAACCAATATAGTATAATTTGATAGTTTTTTTTTTTAATTAACAGACTAGTGCTAATAAACTCAAAGGGACTGTTGTCCTCATTAAAGTCGTCTTCTTGGGAACTCATCTGGAATGCCCTTCTGAGCCAATAGTACGTTGGAATCCCTTCAAGGGTGACAAATCTTCAGTCCTTGAGAGTCAGGGTGGTAGAGTGGACAGTATGCTGGAATTTAATGTCAGCAAGACTGGAGTTCATATTCTGCTTCTGACATTTAGAGCTGCATGACCCTGGGCAAGTCACTTAACCTGTTTCCTCACGTGTGAAAGGGAATAATAAAACTTTAGTACCTTTCTCAAAGAATTGTTGTGAGATAGTATGAGTAAAGTGCTTTGTAATCTTTAAAAGGCTAAAGAGCCATCAATTATTATTATTATCTTTAGAAAGTAGATTTTGTTTTTGGAAATAGCCAAAAGCCATTTGGAGTCAATTCTGGAACCAAGCTGGGGAATCCTGGTATTTTATGTGGGGAGGGAGCAAGTGTGGCATTGGAAGCTACATATGATGTTAAAATAACACCACTTATTAAAAAGAATTTTTTTTTTGTGTGGCTTGTAAACTAGTTAAAGAGGATTACAGATTCCGAGCTGGAAGAGATCTTAGTGGTCATCCAGCAACTCTCCAAGGGAAGTCCTTAAATTGTCTGAACAATCACAGTCTCTGGAGGGTATATATGTTGCCTCCCCAGGTGAAGTAACAGTTCTCATACAGCTATACAAGCCCACACTGTATTAACTAACATGCAGTGTGGTGACTACATCCCAGTCACACCTTGAGCCTGTCTTTATACATTTTGGAGTTCCTCTAGGGTTCTGGTCATCTCTCCACTTGGGTATGAACCCATAGAAACCAAGGCATTTAATCCACCTCCCAGATATCAGAGTCATAGTCAAAATCATGGAACTCCTTGGAAGCCCTGAAGGGGTCAGGAGTCTGACCAGCCGGGGTTTTACTTGAAACACTGTGAACTTTTAAATCTTGGTTTTCAATTCCACCCCAATTCAATTTCATCCACTCATCTGCATTACCTCTAATGAGGAATAGGGGATTTCCATGTGTCTCTTCTTGAAACCCTGGAAAGTTTGGGTACTCTGGAAATCCAAGCAGTCTTTCTGCCCTCATTTATTTCTTCTTTTGAAGTAATTTTCATCTCTACACCCCACCCTTGAAGCTTCCCTTTAGGAGGGAATGCGGAAAATCTTTTTGAAAACTTTCTTGAAGTTCTCATTGCAGAGGGGATAAATGAGGGGGTTCAGGGTAGAGTTGATGTAGCCCAGCCATATGGTGAACATGTGGACTTTTTCATTGCAACACTTTGTGCAATAAGCAATGACCATGAAAAAGATGAAGTATGGGATCCAGCAGAGAATGAAGGCTGCCATGATGCAGCCCAGTTGTTTGGCAGCTTTCCGCTCTCGGTTCATGTGCAAACCCTTTATGTATTGCTTGGAATGGGAGCGAAACCTTTTCCAGGTGAGTGTCAGGTAATCCAGGCCAAAGGTTGCTTTGGTCTTGGCTTGGTCTTCAGCAGACATGGTTGTGGCTGATCCAGTGACAGCATTGGAGTCTATTGGGTGAGAGGGTGCCTCAGCAAAAATAGTCTCCTCAGATGTTTCACTGGCATATTGAATGGCTGGGGACAACTCCTTGGGGTCTGGTTGTCTCTGGTGGATGGACATGTATCTTTCAGTCTCCTCCATCCCAGGCTGAGGCTGCACAACCTCAATAGGGAAGTAGTGGTCTTTGATCACCACTTCCTTATCCTCTTGTTCAAAACCTTGAGGGGTTTTCTTCTCTGGAGGTGATTCCTTTGCTGGGTTCTGGTCCTTTGTGGGAATGCTGTTACTAATGTGATAGTAGGTGTCTTCTGGCTTCCTTTTCAAAGTCTCCAGGTTGGCATTTTTCTCCTGCTTTGGGAGGCAGATCTTGTGCTTTTTTTGACCCACATTGCCCTCTGAGAAAGATGGGAAGGACGCACTGATGAATTCCCGGTGCTGGCAATGCTGCCGGACGGCCCTATAAATCTTAGAATAAAACCAGAGCATCAACAAGGTGGGCAGATAGAAGTTGATAATGGCAGTCATCACCTTGAACCAAGTGACATTGTAGAAGTCTGTCTCACACTTGTCCTCAGAGGTCTTCTCATTTGACTTGTTAGTAGAATTTTGCTGAAAGCTACTCCATCCCAGAATAGGGATAATCCACAGGGAGGCCAGGAACCAGGTGACCAAGATGGTGACTGTCGCTCTGGTCTTGGTGCGATACCGTAGGTACTTGAGGGGTTGTTGGACAGACCGGTAGCGGTCAATACAAAGAATAAAGACGCTAAAGATGGAAGCAGTACTTGCCACGTAGTCCATGGAGAGCCAGAAGAGGCAGAGGTACCGGTGTAGGGACCCAAAGAGGTATACAATATTCAAGGGCATGACAGCAGCACCCACAATCAGATCAGCTACAGAAAGGCTGACAATGTACAGGTTACCCACAGTGTGCAGTTTCTTCTCTGTCCTCACTGCATACAGTACCAGGATGTTGAGCCCCACTGTGACAAGGGAGATACTGCTCAGCACCACCGCCAAAGGCACCGGATGGGACTTATTGGCAGCATTATCTGTCTTGTTGACCTCACACATGGTTCCTTCTTGGAGACAGGAGGAGGTGGGAGAGGTCATTCAGCACTAGAGGAAGCTCTCCTTTCTTCTGGTGACTTCCTGGAAGGGGACAGAGAGCAATATCTGTAAGTGCTTTGGTGACTGTTTATTGTATTGTACAGCTGAAGTACTAGGATTTATACTCATCCTCGGTCATCACCATCTGCTTTGACAGAAAGAGGTGCCTGTCTAGAGCAGAAAACATCTGTAACTGAGGTTACAGATATATAACTGGTTCTGGCTCTGTCATGGTGAAACCTTAGACAAATCATATCTCTTTTAGTTTCTTCAGCTGTAAAATGAAGGGGAAGAGGAAGTGTCTATTAGGTGCTAGGTACTATGCTAAGCACCTTATAAATATTATCTTATTTGACTGAAGAGACTGGATTAGGTCAGGTGTCCTAATGAGGACAACAACATTATTTCAGGGAGTCCAGGAATGTGGATGGGAAAAAAAATTACATCTTTTTTTTTAACTAACCTTTAATTGAAATTTAGCATTTCACTCAATTATTTAAAGACATGATCCTAAAAAGGGGTTCATAGTCTTTACCAGATTGCCAGAATGAACTATGGCAAAAAAAAAAATGGTTAAAAGCCCTGATCTAGATGATTTCTTAGGTTTATTCTAGTTTTAAAATGCTGATTTCAAGATGATCCTGGTTTTCCTCTTACCTTTCTGACTTCTCTTTAGCTGGTTTCACTTTTGAAACTTAAACTTTTAAAGTTTTTAAAAAAAACTTAACTTTTTATTCTCTAAATGTGGATATGTCACAAGGTATAATTGTTGCCTATGCTCACTACACTATGGAACTGATCTAGTCTCATGAATTAAACTTTTATGCAGGGGTCTCCTAAATTTAATGATTTTTCTTCATAGTTCCTGAGCAGTCTTCTCTAACCAGTTCATCCAACCCTGACCTCTTTCTCCTTTAAATTTACAATATTTGTCTATCAATCTGAATTTATCATACACTTCATGTATTGTAGGGTCATCTTTTTATGTTTACATCTTGTGATCTAACTATACTGTAAACTCCTCAAGGGTAAGTTCTGAGCTCTGTCCAGCAGAGAACCTTGCTTCATACTTTATTCAAAAAAATTGAGGCCTTCATTTATCATCTCTCTCTTAATTTCTTTTCTTCCCTCCCTCTTCCTCTCCTTCTCCTCCCTTCCTCTTTCTTCCTTTCCCCCCTCTCTCTCCATTTAAAATATTTTTCAATCCACGAGCATTCATTTCTTCCCTTTTACCCTGCTCCCCCCCCATTGGGAAAAAAAAGAAACAAAACTTGTTAAAAAAAAACCCAACATACATAATCAAGAAAAACAAATTCCCTCATTGATCATGTCCAATATCTATATCTACATCCATAATATGTCCAATATAATATGTCCATTATATGTATGTCTAATATATATATATATGTCTCATTCTGCATCTTGAGTCCATCATGTCTCTGTCAGGAGGTGGAAAGCTTGTGAGTTATTTCTTTTTCTGAATTCTAGCCTCCAATCTCAGTGTAATTTCTCATTTTTGGCTCCTTTGCTTCAGTTCTTGAGGAAGAGGTGGCGCTTCTTGATAAGGCCAGCTCTTCCACTTGGACCCTTGATCCCATCCCTTTCTGTCTCTTCCAGGAGCTTACCCCTTGAATCCTGTGATATCTCTTCCTAGTTTTCAATTCCTCCTTATCCATTTGTTATTTTCTTGCTGACTCCAACTATGCCCACAACTCTCCTAACTTTAAAAAGCTTTCACTTTCATCTTACCATTCCCTGAAATTACCATCCTGTATTTCTCCTTTCTTTTATAGCGAACCCTCTAGAAAAAGCTATCTATATAGGGTTATTTATCATCTCTTCTTTCTTACCTTCCGTTATTCTTCAACCCCTTTCAGTCAGGATTCCATTTCCATCAATCAATTGCTTTCCCTCAGAGGACAGTCGTCACAGTACAAAGTGTACTGGATTTGACATCACAGGGCCTGTGTTCAAATTCCTGTTCTGTAACTTACTGGCTGGTGTGACTGATTACTTAGCCTTTCTCTGTAAAATTCTTTCTCTGTAAAATCAGGAAGTTGAGCTAGAAGCCTAGGAGGTCTTTCTCAACTTTGAATTTCATTATTCTATTAACCATGATCTTTTAATTGCTAAATCCAATGGCCTTTTCTTAATTCTCATCTATCTTGACTTTTTTTTTTGACTTTCTCTAGTCTCTCTCTCCTTGGGTTTTCCTGACACTGCTCTCCCTTGGTTTTACACCTACCTACTAGACCACTTCTCAGGCTATTTTGCAGGATCTGCCCATAGTGGCCCTTCTGTGAGAGTGTGTTCTAGGGCTATGTCCTCAGTTAGATACTCTGCAGGGACAGAATGAGGTTTTTCTTGGGTCTTGGCCCCAGAAAAAGTAGGACCAAAGGAGCTGGAGGATGGAGGGGTTTGTCATACTCTTCATAAACCTGGGTGTGATTCTCTATCAAACCCCAGTACTCCAGGCCCTTGGAAAGAGGATCGTGAGAAAATATGCCTTTTTTGGTCTCCTATTTCCCTTTCTGTTCCCTTTTCTAACATCTGGGCCCATCTACTCCAGGGCTCATCCTAGGTCCCACTTCCACAGGGATTTGTTGGCTATCAACCTAATCACAGAATCTTAGCATCTCAGAATGGGGAAAGACATCAGAGGTTGTTTATGCATGTGGCCTCTTCAAGAACTATAATGTTCTGATCCTTCCTAAATACATGACTATGGGTAAGTTGAGTTAACCTCTCTAGATTTCTAGGCTGCTAGGTGGCAAATTGACTAGAATTTTGCACTTAGAGTTAGGAAGACCTGAGTTCAAAGACCCATCCCTCTTATTTATACACCATGTTTGTAATGATCCTCTTACCACTTCTTAGTCTCAAAGAGCAAAATGTTCTATATGTAAGGCCCTGAGTGCCTCCTCATTTCCTGCTTTCTTACTTCTTAAGTACCTACACCTGAGGATAGGGCCTGGGGACTTGGAGGGCATGAAGAACTAGCAGGAGCTGTAGTTTTAATTTGCATCCTGATCTTACCTGACACAGAGTAGGCACATAATACTGCAAATGCTTATTAGCTGACTGATTGTCTGACATTGTCTTCTACCCAATCTCCTGGCAACTCATGTGCCCCTACACCTTCCAAAAGGGATCCAAGCACATTAGCCACTGATTTCCAGGAATCCCCAAAGCTACCCTCTCCCATGAAGCCTCCTCCAATATGCCCTAGGCCAGGGGTAGGGCAACCATGGAATCGAAGCCTTCTAGGTCCTTGAGTGTGGCCTTTTGACTGAGTTAAAGTTTTACAGAACAAATCCTTTTATTAAGGGAGGCAGATGCTAATATCGTCCCCATTTTATAGATAAAGCAACTGAGGAAGAGAGAGGCTGCCCAGGGTTACCCAACTAGGCAGGAGGCATCTGAGGCTGGATTAGAGCTCAGCTCTTCTTGATTCCAAGTTCAGCTTGTCTGTGTTTATAAGGAGTGGGTGAGGGATGACACCCCAGGGAGCTGGTGGATTTTTGGCAGATTACTCAAACTCTCTCAGCTTCAGCAGCTGTCAAATGGGGAGAACAATCACTGGACAACCTACTTCACAGGGGTGGGGGTGGGGGACAGAAACCAAAGTCCTTTGTAAACCTCTCTCTCTCTCTCTCTCTCTCTCTCTCTCTCTCTCTCTCTCTCTCTCTCTCTCTCTCTCGCCTTCCCTTGGTGCCTAGTCCCGAGACCTCAGGCAGTAGGACACACAGCTGTTTAACGCACATGCCTTTCCCAGGGACATACACCACATAGGGGAGGTACAGACAGACAGCCTCCCCTTGAATGCCTATGGTGACAGTTAATGATATCTCACTGAGCTGCTAATTCTATTTTTGACAGCTCTAATTACAAGTATGAGCTCTTTATATTTAGCTGAAATCTGCCTTCATTGTAACTTCTAGACACGTTCTATACCCACTTTTATATGAAAACTCTTCAAATATTTGAAAACTGTTATCATTATACCCTTAATTCTTTACTAGGTGAAATATCCCCAGTTTCTTATAGGACATAATAAATTAGGTTCAGATGAAGTTCCAAATCTCAACCACAGACCGGTTTTCCCTTCTCTTTCATTTATTATTTTTTATTATCCCATTCTTTTGTTAAGTCAGCAGAAATGTTGACTTTCTGGGGTAATAAAGTAACCCTCCTTTTTCATTGCTTTTTATCCAAGAAATGGCTCTCTTCAAGTCCCAGCTAAAATCTCACCCCCTTTTCTGAAACTGAAATACTAAGGTCTTTCCTCTGTTAATTATTTCCAATGTATCCTGACTATATCTTGTTTGTACATAGCTGTTTGCATGTTGTCATCTCTCCCATTAGACTGGGAGCCCCTTGAGGGCAGGGACTGTCTTTTGCCTTTATTTCCATCACCGGAGCTTAGCACAGTGCCTGGCACATAGTAGGAATTTAATAAATGCTTGTAGTCTTGACTTGCCTTGAACCCAGTCCTGTAAATTCTTGTTTTGCAATCACTCCTGCGTCCAGGAATGTAAATATTTAATAACAGGCTCTCTGGGGAGAAAAATGCACAAGACAGGCTTTTAAGCAAAATCTGCATTATTAACATTTTAGTCTTCAATTTCTTAAGTCTAGACAATCAGCAAAACAATAGATTAAGTCCTGATTTGTAATGTTTGCTAATTTCTGGGGTTACACAGAACTTAACAATCAACTATCCAGTAAGAGCTGACTCCAGGACATACCTGTCTGCAAACCTTCCTTTCTCCTTTCCCAAGATCAAACCACTTCAGACTCAGTGTAATTGGTCTACACTATAACTGTTTGTCACCTAGGCCTCCACTTCTCTTCCCATTCCTCCTCTCAATCATTTTCAAGGATTCCCCTCCCCAAAGTCCAGGTAGAAGCCAGAAAGGGAGACCTGAGGCTGGGGGTAGAGGCAGCTGTTAAATTTTCAAAGTGAGCATTCACACCTGAGAAATTGGTGAACACCAAGTCTTGGTTTATTGTTTTGTTGATTGTTTAGAATCAAGAAAATGGAGAAAATAGAATAAACTTGAAAGTGTGCCAGAAATACATGTTTTTTTACGTTGAGATCATGTTGGTAAACATTTCCCAGCACGCTCCAACCTGAGTCCCCCATGAAATCAAAGCGATATTGAAATCAGAGAATCAGGGTTCAAATATTACCTCCTGCCTTTCTTTTGGACCAAGCAAGACTGTGAGCTCATTGAGAGTGGGAACTGGTAGGTTTTATTGCCTTTCTTTGAACTCCTAGTGCTTATCCTAGTGCCTTGCACATAGCTTAATAAATGCTAGTTGTCCAACTGAACAAACTGACTCATGAATTTATAGCTTGCATCCACTGGAATAAACATTTAATGTGCTTTTACCTGGGCCTTGAGCATGCCATGGCCTGGAAGTTAGGAAAACTGGGCTCTTCTAATTTTATTGTTTATTATGTGCATTACCATGAGCATTTCTCTCATCCTCAGTTTCCTTATCTGTTAAATAGGGATAATTGCATCTATCCTGTCTATCTCCACAGGGTTGTTGTAACATTCAACTTTGTTGATGGATATGAAAGTGCTTTGAAAATGGTAAAAGTTTTATATGGACATAAGAGATGGTGATTTAGTCAGAAAATGATAATGATAAGAATTTTCAGAGAACAAAGAATGTAGGCTTTGCAGGAAGAATTCCTGTCTCTGGGATGCTTCCAAGGGAAAGATGCCCAAGGCACATGAAGGGGGGTAGCAGGTACCTTTTACCTGGGTGACATTTCAACTTCTCGAGGACAAAGATGAGGAGCTTTGGATCCTCAACATCATTATTGACTGTCTTGGGCCTTGGATGAAGGGAATAAAGGCCTCCTTTGGAGAGCATAGCATTGTGTATTTGTTAGTCATTCTTTGCTGCCAGCCAACTCAAGGGCCTGGTGCCCCTGGAGGAAAAATCAGATGTCATACAAAGAAAAACACTATAACTTTAGCTGGGGCACTTCTGGGATACGGTCATGTGACTCACCCTCAGTACACCTATCTGAGTCCCTGAGCTCCCAGATCAAAGGCTGAGTGGCTACCTTACCACCTGGAGAGGTGAGGACCTTGATCTCCAACAGGGGGGTCATATGGATTTTGGTGTCAGGAATTCAAACAAACAAAACAGAAAATAAGAAAGGTACTCTCATTGCAAAGAGGAAAGGAATAGCCAAAGAAGACAGGGAAGGGAGAAGAGAGGACAGGAGATTTACTTGCATTTGTGGAATTCTGAATCCTCAAGAAAGGGAATGGAGGTAGAGCAGGTAACATACCATCATGGTGCCAATATGTCATCTTTGATTCAGAGAGCTTCTAAGGTACCTAGTCTAACTCTCCAATTTTACATGCAAGCAAACAGAAATATGAGGTGAACTGCCCAAGATTACACAGGGAGGATGGGCAGCTAGGTGGTGCAGTGGATAGAGCACCAGTGCAGGAGTCAGGAGGACCTGAGTTCAAATCTCACCTCAGACACTTGACACTCACTAGCTGTGTGACCTTGGACAAGTCACTTAACCCCAATTGCCTCATCCTGGGTCATCTCCGGTCATCCTGATGAATATCTGGTCACTGGATTCAGATGGCACTGAAGGAGAAGTGAGGCTGGTGACCTGCACAGCCCTCCCTCACTCAAAGCAAAGTCAAGTACAAGTCATGTCATCATTTCTCTGATGGCATGGTCTTCTTTGGCAATGAAGGATGAACACACACATGCAGGGAGGAAAAGGCAGAGCCAAGATTTGAAGCCAGGTCTTTTGATTAAAAATCTGGCACTCTTTTTATATTCTACAGTCTACAGAAGAGTAACTTAAATGACAAAAGGGATGAGACTGCAGTGTGAGGATGCATGTCAAACTCAAAATCAAGCTCAAATGCTGCCTTTTTCAAGAAGGTTTCCATGATTTCCCTCCCCTCCCGACCAGATGTTTGAACCTTCCTCCTTTGAACCTTCATAGTATGATGCTCTTCTTCTATCACATTCTGCTTTTTTATTGTAATTATTTGTGTGCTCATCTCATCTTCCCAACAAAACTATTACTTCCTTGAGGACAAGTATCAGAGATAGGAAGACTTAGAAGGAAATTCTTGCAATAATCTAGGCAAAGGGTGATGAGGGTCCACACCAGGGTGATGTGAATAAAGAGAGGTCCCGGGAGACTTTTTTTTCTGTTGTTGTTGTCCTTCAGTCATACATGACTCTTTGTGACTCCTTGGACCATGGCACGCCAGGCCCTTCTGTCCTTGACTATCTCCCAGAGTCTATCCAAGCTCATGTTCATTGCTTCCAGGACATTATCTATCCATGTCATCCTTTGCCAATCCCTTTTCCTTTTGCCTTCAATCTTTCCCAACATCAGGGTCTTTTCCAAAGAGTCCCATCTTTTTATTATGTGGCTGGAGTATTTAAGCTTCAGTTTCAGTATTTGACCTTCCAGGGGATGGTGTTTGATTTTCTGAGAGAGAAAAATTGACCTGGATGTCATATTTTCACTTGCTGATCCCAATTCTACCCTCTGGAGTCAAGCAGAACAAATCTAATTACTCTTTCATAGGACAGTGTTCGCAACGTTCAAACACTTGAATTAGGGATGGTTATCACCTATCCCTAAAGCCTTCTTTAGAAACCAAATACGTGTTTAGTTCCATCAACTATCCTCACCATGCTCAATTTCCAGCCCTCTCTCCAGCCCATTTTTCCTCCTTTAGATCAGTTCCAGTTTTTAGTTTTCTTCCTAAAAGGTAGTTTTCAGAACTGGACATAATCCTTTAGAAGGGACCTGACCCAGTCTGCTGACTGCAGAATCAACCAACTGATCATTGAACTTTATCAATCACAACAGCTTGCCTTTCTGTAGTACTTTGTGGCTTACAAAATATTTGACTCACAACACTCTCTGAAGTAGGTGGTGCAAATATCCCCATATTGCAAATGGGGAAACTGAGACTCTGAGACCTATGATCTGTGACTTGATCCCAGGTCTTCTTTACATCAATCCCTTCCTCAGAGTCATTCTCCCCCATAGCCTATCAGTTGCCAAATCCTATTCATTCTATTCCACTATATTCTTTTTCTTTCCTTTTTAAAATTCTGAACCTCGCAAACATCAAATAGCATGATCTTTTCCAGGTACAAAGAAAAATCAGACAGTGTATATGAACCTGGGAGTCTCTATTACATGCACATTTTTAGAGGTATGTGTGAAATTCAAAATGGTGGTAACTATGCTATCTAGCTTATATCTTTTTCCCTTTCTGAATTTCTTTCTAATCTCTTCTATGTATTTTAAAAATGTTTATCCAAGAATCACATCTCTTGAACCTGATCCTCTCTTTGCTTCTTGCTACTCAAATCACTTAGTCCAAGTCCTCAATACCTCTTGCCTGGAGTATGGTAATGGTCTTTATCTTGTCTTCTTGTCCTCAGTTTATCTCTGGAATCTGTCCTTTACATAACTACAAAAATACTGTTTTCTCATGAATGAGTCTGACCATACTACTCCCCTGCTCTAAAGCCTATGAGATACCATATCAACTCCTTAGTTTACCATTTAAGGAAGACCATGACTTAGTTCTCGGACATAATATGTCCTTTAATACACTTTGGTTTTTAGGCAAACAGGAGCTAGTTGTTCTCTGATCTCAGTCTGACCTTCCTGTCTCTGAGTCTGGAATGTATTCTTTCCAAATAGTCATTTCTTGAAAAATCTTTCTCTTTCTTAAAGACCCAGCTCCTCAATGAAATCTTTGTGGATTCCAACCTGACCTTGCAATGAAAAGTCCTCTTTGCCTCCTTACATCCCTGAAATATTTTCTCTTTATTATATTCTTTGCCCTTATCACATCCTATCTCATGCCTAACTGAATAGGTAGGAGGTATATGAAGTATGACTTTCTCTATTATTAGATGATAAACCCTCCAGTGAGGGGGGAACTGGGCCTAGTGCCTCGAAGAGGACCTTCTTGGATATAGCAAGTGCTTACTGGGTATTTGTTGAGTTGAATTCCAGCTCCGATATTTAGCGTCCCAGACTATGAATTACAATGTGACAATTTTAGGCACAAAGACCTAAAAAAGGATATTTATTAATATCCTTTATATGTTAATTAATAATAAATAATTAATATATATTAAAAAGGATATCTGTATATAGGCTGTATCCTGAAAATAGAATGTGAGATGCTTGAGGGCAGGGGCTATTGGTTTATTTTGTCTTTATATCCTCAGGGCTTACTTAGCACATGCTTTACCCATGGGAGGCACTTAATAAATCTCTGGATAAAGGAATACTTCCTAAGATTCTGCCATCTTGCTTTGTGAGTTACTACCTCCATACAGGTGCTTCTGAAGAGGTTTGGGTCTAGTTTCCGTATATCAAGAGCCTACAACTTTGGTTCTGAGGGAAGGGAGGAAAGGAGGGAGCAAGCATTTATTTAGGACCTACTATGTGCTAGGCTGTCCTCAGTGTTTTATAGATATTATTTTATTTGATTCTCATATGATATTCTTTTCCCCCTTTATTGGAAGTTGCTAAGGGTTCTTCCTCTTGACAGGTGTTTCTTGAGACATTTTTTGAAAATTCCTGTTTTTCTCCATGTATATTCTTTTCTATTTTTTAAGTTTGACTATTTTTCATCATGAGAACTTGCTAAAATGCTCATTCATTAGAAACGATTTAAACAGTGCTGTGAAATCCTAGGAGAAAACACATTATGAAAGCTGAATAAATGAATGAATAATAAATGCCATTAGCTTCTACTAATTTTAGTTAAAAATTCCAACTAGCTACTGGGATTTTGCCATTACACGTGGGAAGCCACTTTCCTGGTTGCAAAAACAATCAATTTAACCCTAAGAATATAAATTGGAAAATGACTATGCTTTGCATATATCTTTGTCAAGGGTCTCTTGTTTTTGACGCTTCCCTCTCTTCTGATTCCTGATGCCACCAGAGACTTGTTCCCAAGTAGATGGCTACTGTAGTGGCTGGATCCAGATTGCCTGAAGCCCTGGGTCCAGTGTCCTCATGGGATTATAAAATTTAGAGTCAGGAGATAGCTTTGAAATCAGTGGAGTAGAAAGAACATAGGATTCAAGAATCAGGAGGTTTGAATTACATTCCCATATATTCTTTTCTAATTTATGATTTCCTCATATATTCCCATTATATTTGCATATATATGTATATATGTATGTATATATATATATATATACATATATATATATATTCTGCCTCTAACTCATAGTGAGGCTCTGAGTAAGTCATATTTTCTCTAGATCTGAGTGTGATAGGAAATCAAGCTAGAAAGGTAAGTTGTGCTGGGCCTTACATGCCAAGCCAAGGATGGAATGTATATTTATTCTTATACTTTGAGTGTTAGGTTAGATGAAATCTGTGGTTCCTTCCTGCTTTGACATAGTGGTCCTGAAGTGTTAAATCTTCCTCCCTGGCCCTGAAATATTCATAACACTGAAAAAGTGATTTCTTTGTAGAGAGAAGGGGGCCGTTGCCTTGAAGAAAAGTCCCAGGAGAGTGCTCAGGTCCCCCTCACCGTATGTGAGCCTGGAGGGTCATTCCAGAAAGCAGCAGGAAGGAGAGGTACAGAATGACATATCCCAGCACACACCCACTAGGAGATGAAAATCTGTCCAAGCCACACAACTGAGACAGCAAATGGATATTTGCAGAGGGGTCCCAGAAACTGATTCTTGGGAAGTTCCCTATTTCAAAGTATCTCTGGAACTCATCAGCCCCTCTTTTCAAATGGGGGTGGGGAGTTATCCTGAATAGATATACTCACTTAATATAGCTGACATATGCCTGAGATAGGCATGAACTGAATTTTTATAACTCAAACTGTTTCCCAGTTGACATATATGTGCATAGCAGACATCCTATCTTCCTGCTTCCTCCACTCACAACCCACCCAAAGAGCAGTAGCCTTATGATTTTAACTTTTTTTCTTTCAGACTTTCTGTTAAATTTGTAAACCCAATATTTAAATGTGTTTGAAAAGCTAGATATTCAAAGTATTGCAAAAATGTATCTAAGTTGTCAACTAATCAATTCATCAGTCAGCAAGCATTTTATAAGGTGAACTGAGTCAAGAAGACCTGAGTTCAAATCCAGCCACTTATTAGCCATGTGATCTTGGGCAAGTCACTTAACCTCTTGGCCTCATAGTGATGCCATTTTGGTCCTCTTTGAGAATGAAGGATGAACCAACCAGCCTCAATTTCCTCATCCATGAAATGAGGATAATAGCTTCTACTTCTCAAAGTTGTTGTGAGGCCAATGATATTTGTAAAGTGGTTTTTTAAACCTTAAAACACTACTAGTGATGATGATGATGATGCCAAGAACTGTTGTATTGTTACTGTTATTATTTTGATGATGCTAGAATGTGCTAACCACTGGGGATACTACCAAAATTAATATCTTATAAGCATAGGACAATGCAATAAGGATAACAGCAGACCAACACAATATATAGTCAACCGTACAAAAAGAATTAAAGGGTCCTTGTTTCCACCTTCCTGGGCCCCCTCTGCAATTATCCATTTGCTGTCTCAGTTGTGTGGCTTGGACAGATTTTCATCTCCTACTGGGTGTGTGCTGGGATATGTCATTCTGTACCTCTCCTTCCTGCTGCTTTCTGGAATGACCCTCCAGGCTCACATACGGTGAGGGGGACCTGAGCACTCTCCCGGGACTTTTGGCAAGAACACATACCCTGGACATGGTCCAAGAAACTCAGTCATCAAGGGCTAATGCTGCCAAAATGCTCTGTAGCCTGTGGTTAAGGGGTCAGGGCTCCCCAATTATTTCTTTTTTTTTTTCTCTCTAGTCCAATCTATCACCACCACCCAACGCTTAATCAGAACAGATGTGAGGGGAGGGAAGTAGGGAAAGGCACTGGGAGCTCTTCCCTAGGGAAACTGTTTTTATCCCCTAATTCACAATTTCCCCTCTTGAGGCTTATTTCACTTAGCCAGGTTTCAGGGAGGATTTCCTTTTCTGATAAGTGGACATCCTCATAAGTAAACTCAGAACTATTAAAAAATCCAGCCCTATCCTCTGATACCCTGCTCTGGAAAATGAAACAAGTCTTTTTCATCACTGATTCTTCTGAACCCTCAACTG
This sequence comes from Notamacropus eugenii, assembly GCF_028372415.1. NCBI lineage: Eukaryota > Metazoa > Chordata > Mammalia > Diprotodontia > Macropodidae > Notamacropus > Notamacropus eugenii. The sequence continues at coordinate 433,765,737 of NC_092874.1, forward strand.
CCAAGCCAGTCTTTTTTTTTTTTTTTAAATTTCTTGCCTTAACAAAATCATCTCTTAGTTTCTCTTTCTGATTCATCTCTTGTTTTCTGCTGCTCTTTTCCTATCTCTAGATCTAAAACGTCTCCTTTTCTTGTCAAATGATGGCTCAGTTGTTTACTCAGTATGTACCTACAGCCACAGACGCCTTCATTTGCCATGAAGATATATAATAAAAAGGTTGTAGTCCAAAGGAGCTGTGTATAATATGAACTTCTAGAATGTCATCACTTGCTACTGTGTGCGTGCAGGTGTGGATGTGTGTGTTTTAGACAGCATCTGTGGTTTTATTGACTGTATAGAAACTCCCTCCATCTCTGCTGACAGCTGCTTCTCTGTCATCCTTTTAGAGTTGCCTGAGAGTGTTGAGAGGTGTGAGAAATGATTATTAATGACCAATATCTTCCCTCTTCCAAAATCCAGAAAGTTCAGTCTCTTCAAAGACATTACTGACAATGAGGTTGCATTGACTCTCCCCATCTGGGACAGACCCCACCCAACATGTCAAGGAATTTAATCTAGGGTGGGGAAGCCTACTGTGTTCTTTTCAAACCTGGGTAGAGACAGATCCTTTGGTCTAGACAGCCCAAATTTGTGGGTGGTCTGAGCAGAGATAATTTCTCTGTCCAAGGGTCACTCTCAGCCCCTCATTAACTACCTACTCCACTCTTTGGAAGTGTATATAAACTGTGAGTCCTCACCATCTTTGGTCTAAAAGAGAAGGTCAAATGACCCTTATTAAGGCCAAATGGCCTTATTAATAAAATGATTAAATTAGCCTTCTGATGCCCAGATTGCAGAGTGAGGAAAGAACTCTCTGAAACCCTCTAAAATTCCCCTCCAAATAGCTACAAAACCACCTCAGAATTGATCTAGGAGCAGGGAGGCAGCTTACCAGTTAGGCAGGAAAGGTCTGTCTCACTGGAGTGGAAGGGAAGTTAGAGCAGCAGCAGCAGCCAGCTTCACAGCAGAGGGCCTGCAGCAAGGCTCCAAGCCTGTAGCAATCCTACAGCAAAGCCCTGGCGTCCCATAGACTAGCAGCCCCAGAGACCAATGAGCAGTCTGTGCATGCCAGCAAGGCTACCCCATTGCAGACTGGTAATGAAGCCCTGTTCCAGGACTGGTCCCACCTGTCAACAACAAATTTACTCCTCCCGTGCCTGCTGACAGAAAGACTCTGTTACCATAGCAAGCCAATAGCAAGGCACCACCCTTGAAGCAGGCCAACGGCTAAACCTCACGCCCAGAGGAGGCCAAGGGAGGCCTCTGCCCACCCCACCCCCCACACACACCCAGTACAAGCCAGAAGGGAAGCCTATTCTTCAGAGAAAGCAAGCAGCTAAGCCTTCAAACTCAGTGAAAGCCAGCAGTAAGACCAGTGCCCCAGCAGAAAAAGCTTGGGACACTGCAGGACTAGAGCTCAACTCTCACATAAAAACACCAAGTCACCAAAAAAAAAGGCAGAAAAAATGAGCCATAAACAACAAAGCTTGACTATAGAAAGTTACTATGGTGATAGGGAGGACAATAGTGTCAAAATGGCCAAAGATGAAGCCTCAAAGAAAAAATGTTATTTGGTTTCAGGCTCCAAAAGAATTCCTGGAAGAGCTTTAAAAAGGATTTAAAAAAGAAAATTAGAGAAGTAGAAGAAAAATTGGGAAAAGAAATGAGAGTCATGCAAGAGAATCATGAAAAAAGAGTCAATAGTATGGGAAAAAATACACAAAAAAATTTACCAAGGAAAATAACTCCCTAAAAAATAGAATTGGCCAAATGGAAAAGTACAAAAGCTCACCAAAGAAAAAAATTCGTTAAAAATTACAATTGAACAAGTGGAAACTAATGACTGTATGACACATTAAGAGATACAACAAAATCAAAAGAGTAAAAGAAAAATTAGAAGGAAATGTGAAATTTCTCATTAGAAAAAACAACTGACCTAAAAAAATAGATCCAGGAGAGAATTATTGGACTAAAAATAATTTTAAAAATTATCAAAGAAAATTGCCTTGATATATTAGAACCAATGGAGAAAACAGAAATAGAAAGAATCTACCCATCATGGTCTGAAAGAGATCCCAAAAGGAAAACTTGTAGGAACATTATAGCCAAATTCCAGAGCTCAGAGATCGAGGAAAAAATATTGCAAGGAGCCAAAAATAAATAAAAATAAAAATAGTGTGGAGCTACAATGAGGATTACATAGGATTTGGCAGCTTCTACATTAAGGACTTGGAATATGATATACTGGAAGGCAAAGGAGTTAGGATTAAAACCAAGAATCACTTGCTCAGAAAAACTGAATATAATCTTTCAGGGGGAAAAAATGGATATTTAATGAAATAGAGGACTTTCAAGCATTTCTAATTAAAAGACCAGAACTGAATAAAAAGTTTGACCTCGAAATACACGACTCAAGGGAAACATAAAAAGTAAAAAATGAAACAAGACAGAGGAAACATAAGAAATCAATATGGTTAGATTGTTTATATTTCCATATAGCAAGATAATATTTGTAATTCTTAAGAACTTTATTGCAGTAAAAACAATTAGAAGGAATATACATAGACAGAGGGTATGGATATAATGTGCCTTTGATGAGATGATATCCACCCCCAAAACACAAAGGAATGAGAAAGAAAATTGCACTGGAAGAAGGGGGGGTGGGAATTGAATGGGGTAAATTATCCCACATAAAAGAGGCATGAAAGAGTTACTATAAGGCAAAGGAAGATGGGGGTGGGCCTGGGGTGGTGGGCAAAGCTTAATCCTTATTCTCATCAAAATTTTCTCAAAGAAGGAACAACATACACACTCAGTTGGACATATAAAGCTGCCTTACTCTGTGAGGAAATAAAAAGAGATGGCGATAATAGAAGGGGGAAGGTATATTGGAAAGGTGGTGATCAGAAGTAAAATACTTGTGAGGAGGGAAAGGATAGGAGCAGTGATAAGGAAGAGAGGGGGATAAACTAGCAAAAATAGCATGGAGGGGAATACACAGTTAGTTATCATAACTATAAATGTGAATGGTATGAACTCTCCCATAAAAAAGAAGTGACTGCAGAGTGGGTCAAAAACCAGAATTCTACAATATGTTGTTTACAAGAAACACATTTGAAACAGAGAGATACACACAGAGTAAAGGTAAGGGGCTAGAGCAGAATCTATTTTGTTTCAGTTGAAGCAAAGAAAACAGGGACAGTAATCACAATTTCAGACAAAGCAAAAGTAAAAATAGATCTAATTAAAAGAGATAAAGAAGGAAACTATCTTGCTGAAAACAATAAGGTCAGATCAATACTAAACATATATGCACCAAATGATATAGTATTTAAATTTTTGAAGGAGAAGTTGAATGAATTACAGGAGGAAACAGATAATAAAACTATACTAGTGGGGGACCTCAACTTTCCCCTCTCAGAACTAGATAAATCTAACCAAAAAAATAAACAAGAAAGAATTTAAGGAGGTGGATTAAATTCTGGAAAAGTTAGATATAATAGATCTCTGGAGAAAACTGAATAGGAATAGAAAGGAATATACCTTTTCTCAGCAGTATGTGGCATCTACACAAAAACTGACCATGTATTTAGGGCTTCAAAACATCATAACCAAATGCAAAAAAGCAAAAACAGTAAACACATCCTTTTCAGATCATAAAACAATAAAAATTACATTAAATAATGGAGAATGAAAAGAGAGATTAGAAATTAATTGGAAATTAAATAATCTAATCCTAAGAAATGATTGAAAGAAAAAAATGATAGAAACAATTGATAGTTTCACTAAAGAAAATAATAATGAGATACCATGCCAAAATTTATGGGATGTAGTCAAAGTGGTACTTGGGAGAAAATTTATATCTCTACTTACTTACATCAATAAAAAGAAAAAAAAACAGATCAAAGAATTGGGCATGCAACCAAAAAAAAAAAAAAACTAGAGAAAGAACAAATTAAAAATCCTCAATTAACACCAAATTGGAAATCCTAAAAATCAAAGGATAGATTAATAAAATTGAAAATAAGAAAACCATTGAGCTAATAAAACTAGAAGCTGGTTTTGTGGGGGGAAAACCCAATAAAACAGATAAATTATTGGTTAATTTGATTTAAAAAAGGAAAGAAGAAAATGAAATCACTAGTATCAAAAATGTAAGGGGAGAATTCATCTCCAATGAGGAGAAAATCAAGACAATTGTTAAGAGTTATTGTGCCCAATTATATGCCAATAAATGTGATAATCTAAATGAAATGGACAAATATCTATAAAAATATAAATCAAATTAACAGAAATAAAATACTTAAATAACCTAATCTTAGAAAAAGAAATTGAACAAGACATCAATTAAGTTCCTAAGAACAAATCCCCAAGATCAAATGGATACACAAGTGAATTCTACCAAACATTTATAGAACAATTAATTCTAATGCTATATAAACTGTTTGGAAAAATACATGAAGAAGGAGTTCTACCAAATTCCTTTTATGACACAAATATGGTGCTAATGCCCAAACCAGAAAGAGCCAAGACAGAGAAAGAAAATTATAGACCAATTTCCCAAATGAATATTGATGCAAAAACTTTAAATAAAGTACTAGCAAAGAGATTACAGCAATATTTCAGAAGGATCATGCATTATAACCAGGTGGGATTTATACCAGGAATTCAGGGCTGGTTCAATATTAGGAAAACTATCAGCGTAATTGACTATATCAGTAACATAAACCAATAGAAATCATATGATTTTCTTAATAGGTGCAGAAAAAGCCCTTGATACACTAATTCATTGTGGGTGGAGCTGTAAGCTGATCCAAACATTCTGAAGAGCAATTTGGAACTATGCCTAAAGGACTATAAAAATGTGCATGCCCTTTGATCTGGCAATATCACTTCTAAGGTTGTATCCCAAAGAAATCATAAAAATGGGAAAAGGACCCACATGTACAAAAATATTTATAGCAGCTCCTTTTGTGGTGGCCAAGAACTGGAAATTGAGGGGATGCCCATCAATTAGAGAATGTCTGAACAAGTTGTGGTATATGAATGTAATGGAATACTATTGTACTATAAGAAATGATGAACAGGCAGACTTTAGAAAGACCTAGAAAGACATGTATGAGCTAGTGCTGAGTGAAGTGAGCAGAACCAGGAAAACATTGTACACAGTAACAGCCACAGTGTTCAATGACTGATTTTGATGGACTTAGCTCTTCTCAGCAATACAAGGACCTAAAACAATTCTGATGGATGCATGATGGAAAATTCCATCCACCTCTAGAGAAAGAACTATGGAGTTGTAATGCAGGGTGAACAGTCTGTTTTATTTTTTGTTTTGTTTTCTTTCTCATGGTTTCTCCCATTCATTATAATTCTTCTATGCAACATGACAAAAGTGAATATGTGTTTAATAGGAATGTATATGTAGAGCCTATATCAGATTGCATGCCATCTTTGGGAGGGAGGGGGAGACAATTTAAAACTTATGGAAGTGAATGTTGAAAACTGGAAATAAATTAACTAATAAAAACAGAAAAAGCCTTTGACAAAATATAGCACCCATTCCTATTAAAAACACTAGAGAGCATAAGAATAAATAGAGCTTATCTTAAAACGATAAGTCATATTTATCTAAAACCATAAGCAAGCATTATTTATAATGGAGATAAGCCAGAAGCCTTCCTAATACAATCCGAAGTGAAGGAAGGATGCCCATTAACACCTCTGCTATTTAATATTGTACTAGAAATATTAGCTATAGCAATACAAGAAGAAAAAAGAAATCAAAGGGATTAGAATAGGCAATTGGAAAACAAAACATTTACTCTTTGGAGATGAAATAATGTTATATTTAGAAAATCCTAGAGAATCAACCAAAAAGCCACTTGAAATTATTAATGACTTTAGTAAAGCTGTAGGATATAAAATAAGCTCACATAAATCATCAGTATTTCTATATATTACCAACAAAGTCCAACAGCAAGAAATGGAAGGAGAAATTCCATTTTAAATAACTGTAGACAATATAAAATACTTGGGAGTCTACCTGCCAAGACAAACTTAGGAACTATATGAACACAACTATAAAACACTTTTCACACCAATAAAGTCAGATCTAAACAATTGGGAAAATATTAATTGCTCATGGGTAGGCCAAGCCAATGTAATAAAAAAAGGCAATTCTATCTAAATTAATCTATTTATTCAGTGCCATATCAATCGAACTATCAAAATTATTTTATAGAACTAGAAAAGATAATAAAAAAATTCATTTGGAAGAACAAAAGCTCAATGACAGCAAGGGAATCAATAAAAAAATGTGAAATAAGGTGGTCTAGCTGTATTAGATCTCAGACTGTATTATAAAGTGTTAATTATCAAAATAATCTGGTACTGGCTAAGAAATAGAGTGGTGGATCAGTGGAATAGATTAGGTACAAGTTACATTATAATAAATGAGCATAGTAATCTAGTATATGATATACCCAAAGATCCAAGCTTTTGGAACAAAAGCTTATTATTTGACAAAAACTGCTGGGAAAATTGGAAAAGAGTGTGGCAGAAATTAGGTATAGAACAAAATCTCACACTGTGATAAGATAAGGTTAAAATGGGTACATGATTTATACATAAAGGGTGATACCATAAGCAAATTAAGGGAGCATGGAATAGTTTATCTGTCAGATTTATGATAAAGGGAGAATTTAGGACAAAAGAAGATATAGAAGATTTACATTACAAAATGTAAAATAGATAATTTTGATTATATAAAATTTAAAAGTTTTTGCAGAAACAAAACCAATGCAACAATAGGAAAGCAGAAAATGGGGAAAAATTTTGCAACAAGTATTTCTGATAAAGGCCTCATTTCTCACATATATAGTGAATTGAGTCAAATTGATAAAATACAAGTCATTCCTAAATTGACAAATGGTCAAAGGATACTAACAAGCAGTTTTCAGAAAAGAAATCAAAGCTATTTATAGTATATGAAAAAGTGCTCTAGGGTAGAGCCAAGATGCTGGAGGAGAAGGATGGACGTGCTCTACTTCTCCCCCCATAGCCCTTAAATACCTGTGAAAAATGACTCTAAACAAGTTATAGAGCAGCAGAAGCCACAAAATGACAGAGTAAAACAGATTTCCAACCCATGACAGCCTGGAAGGATGACAGGAATGTCTATTGCATCGGGCTTGGAGTGGAGTGCAGCCCAATGTGGGCCACATGGCATGGACAGGACTGGAGCAGGTGCTGAATTATGGATAGCTGCTGCGGTTCCCAGATTTCTCAACCCAAAAATGCCAAAGACAGTTCAAAGGTCAGTAAGGAAGCTCTTTCACCTGGGTGAAAGGGGAGCACGATCTGGCCCCAGGTTCAGCCCCAGCCCCAACCCCAAGGTGGCAGCAGCCACTGTGACTGTGGCAGTAGCATCCACTTTTGGAGCCCTTGGCCTAAAGACCTTGGGGGAATTGAGAGGCTGATCTGAGTCTCAGTCCTGAGTTGTGGTCCTGGGATGAGGAGGAGTGGAGCATGGTGGAGCTGGTGGTGGCTGTGGAGAGGGATTCCTACTCACAGTTCCAGGACAGAAAAGAGTGTTTTTGGTTGCTCACAGACTAGAGCACAGACCAGTAGATCAATAAACTCCTCTCTCTTGATTGTGCCACCTTGGAGGAACTGAGAACTTACAGATGCCTAGAGATATCTCAGAGACCTGCTGCACAAAACCTCTGAAGCCTAGGGTAGTATACTCTCCACTTGATAAAGGACTCAAAAGTCAAATAACTGGCTAGGAAAATGCCCCAAAATGGGAAAAAATAAAACTATAGAAGGTTACTTTCTTGGTGAAAAGGTATTTTCTTCCATCCTCTTGGATGAGGAAGAGCAAAGCATATAATTAGAGGAAGACAGCAAGGTCAAGGCTTCTATATCCAAAGTCTCCAAAAAAAAAATGCAATGGTCTCAGGCCATGGAAGAGCTCAAAAAGGATTTCGAAAATCAAGTAAGAGAGGTAGAGGGAAAATTGAGAAGAGAAATGATAGTGATACAAGAAAATCATGAAAAGCAAGTCAACAGTTTGCTAAAGAAGACTCAAAAAATGCTGAAGAAAATAACACTTTTAAAAAGAGACTAACCCAAATAGCAAAAGAGATCCAAAAATTCAATGAGAAGAAGAATGATTAAAAAACCAGAATTGGACAAATAGAAAAGGAGGTCCAAAAGCTCACTGAAGAAAAGAGTTCTTTAAAAATTAGAATGGAGCAAATGGAAGCTAATGACTTTATGAGAAACCAAGAATTATAAACCAAAACCTAAAGAATGAAAAAAACAGAAGATAATGTGAAATATCTCATTGGAAAAACAACTGACCTGGAAAATAGATCCAGGAAAAATAATTTAAAGATGATTGGTCTATCTGAAAACCATGATCAAAAAAAGAGCCTAGACATCATCTTCCAAGAAATTATTGAAAAAAATAGCCCTGATATTCTAAAATCAGAGGGTAAAATAGAAATGGAAAGAATTCACCAATTACCTCCTGAAACATATCTGAAAAGGAAATATCCCTGGAATATTGTAACCAATTTCCAGAGTTCCCAAGTCAAAAAGAAAATATTACAAGCAGTCAGAAAGAAATAATTCAAGCATTGTGGAAATACAATCAGAATAACACAGGATTTAGCAACTTCTACACTAAGGGATTGAAGGGCTTAGAACATGATATTCCAGAGGTCAAAGGATATAGGAGTAATAACAAGAATCATCTACCCAGCAAAAAATGGAATTTCAATGAAATATAGGACTTCCAAGCATTCTTGTTGAAAAGACCAGAGCTGAACAGAAAATTTGACTTTCAAATACAAGAATCAAGAGAAACACAAAAAGGTAAACAGGAAAGAAAAGCCTTAAGGAACTCATTAAAGTCAACCTGTTTACATTCCTACATGGAAGAATGTTATTTGTAACTTTTGAGACCTTTTTCAGTATTGGAGTAGTTAGGAGGAATATATATATATGTATGTATGTATAAAATTTACTATTGAGTGCAATGTACTAGGAGTAAGATAAAAGGAAAGGTAGAATGTAGGAAATCATCTCACATAAAAGAAGTAAGAAAGAGCTTTTACAATGGAGGAAAAGAGTAGGGAGATGAAAGGAAATAAGTGAGCTTTACTGTCATGGTATTTGGCTTAAGGAGAGAATAACACACACTTAATTGGATATGGAAATCTATTTTACCCTGTAGAAAGGCAAGGGGAAAGAGAATAGCAGAGGGAAGATAACAGAAGGGACAGAAAGTTGGGGAAAGGGATAATTAGAAGCAAACATTATTGTGGGAGTACAGGTCAAGGGAGAGAATGGAATAAATGAAGGGCAGCATAGGATAGAAGGAAATGTGGTTAGTTTTTTGCAACATAACTATTATATAAGTTTTGCATGGCTACATATGTATGACCTATATTGAATTGCTTGTTTTCTCAATTAGGGTGGGTGGGGAGGGAGAAAGGGAGAAAAAATGGAATTCAAAGCTTTAATAATGAATGTTAAAAATTGTTTTAGCATGCAACTGGAAAATAAGACATACAGGCAATGGGTCATAAAAAACTATTTTGCCCTACAGGGAAACAGAGGGGAGGAGGATGGGAGAAGGGGGGTATAATAGAAGGAAGGATAGACTGGAGGAAGGGGTGGACAGGGTGCATGCTGTCCTGGGGTGGGGGGTGGGGAGGAAATTTTGAATTCAAATTCTTGTGAAAGTGAATGTTAAGAACTGAAAAATAAATAAATTATATATTTAAAAAATAATAAAAATATAAAAAATGATCTGAATCACTTTTATTCAGAGAAATACAAATTAAAGCAACACTTAAAAGAGTGGCTATTATGAAAAAAAGGAAAAATGTTGACTGTTGGAGGGGATGTTGGAACATTGGAACACTAATGTGCTGTTGGTGGAGTTGTGAACTGATTCAACCATTTTGGAGAGTAATTTGGAACTATGTCCAAAGGGCTATAAAAGTGTGTATATCCTTTAATCCAGCAATAACACTGCTAGGTCTATATTCTAAAGATATCCTGAAAAAGGGGAAAAGGACCTATCTCTGCAAGAATATTTATAGTAGTTCTTTTTGTGGTGACTAAGGGAATCAAAGGGATGCCTATCAATTGGAGAATGGCTAAACAAGCTGTAGTATATGATTGTAATGGAATATTATTGGGCTATAAGAAATGACAATTAGGATGATTTCAGAAAAACCTCGAAAAACTTACATGAACTGATGCATAGTGAAGTGAACAGAATCAGGAGAATGTTGGACACAGTAAAAGCAATACTGCTCAGTGAAGAACTGTGGATGACTTAGATATTCTCAGTAATACAATGATCCAAGAAAATCCCAAAGGACTAATGATGAAGTATACTATCTGCCTCCAGAGAAAGAACTGATATTGATTGAATGGAGATTGAAGCATGTTACTTTTCATTTCTTTCTTTCATTTTTTCCTTTTGAGTCTTCTTATACAAAATTACTAATAAGGAAGTGTTTTACATTTAAAAAAATGGTTAAATTACCTAGAAACTATATCTCTTGAACATTTTTAAAATTAATTTTATTTATTTTCAGTGTTCTACAATCACTACCATATAACTTAGATTTCTTTTTCCTCTCCCTTCCCCCTTCCATTCCCCTCCCTCCCCAAGATGGCATGCAATTTTATATAGGTTCTACACATACATTCCTATTAAATACATTTTCACCATAGCGATGCTGTGTAGAAGAATTAAAATGAACGGGAGAAATCATATAACAAACCAAAACATAATACAAAAGAAAATGATCTGCTACATTCCACAGTTGAATTCCATAGTTCTTTCTCTGGATGTGGAAGGCATTTTGCCTTAAAAGACCATTGGGAATTTTTTTAAGTCCTTGCATTGCAATGAAGTTCCAAGTCTACCAGAAAAATCTCTCACACACTGTGGTCATTGCTGTGTACAAAGTTCTCCTGGTTGTGCTCCTTTTGCTCAGCATCGAATCATATAAGTCTTTTGAGGCCTCTCTGAAGTCTTCCTGTTCATCATTTCTTATAGTACAATAGTATTCCATTACATTTATATACCATAATTTATTCAGCCATTCCCCAATTGATGGGCATCCCCTTGATTTCCAGTTTTTGGCCACCACAAAGAGTGCTGCTATAAATATTTTTGTACATGTGAGAGACCCTTTCCCATTTTTATGATCTCTTGGGGATACAGTCCTAGAAGCAATATTGCTGGGTCAAAGGGTATGCATATTTTTGTAGCCCTTTGGGCATAGTTCCAAATTATTCTTCAGAATGGTTGGATCAGCTCACAGCTCCACCAACAATGAATTAGTGTTCTAACTTTCCCACATCCTCTCCAGCATTTATCATCTTTCTGTTCTGTCATGTTCACCAATCTGATAGGTGTGATGTGGTACCTCAGAGTTGTTTTGATTTGCATCTCTCTTTTCAATAGTGATTTAGAGCATTTTTTCATATGACTATAGATATCTTTAATTTCTTCCTCTGAAAACTGCCTGTTCATATTCTTTGATCATTTATCAATTGGGGAATGACTTGTATTTTTGTACATTTGACTCAGTTCTCTATATATTTTAGAAATGAGCCCTTTATCACAGACACTAGCTGAAAAAGTTCTTTCTCAGTTTTCTGCATCCCTCTGAATCTCGGTTGCATTGGGTTTGGTTGTGCAAAAACTTTTCAGTTTAATGTAATCAAAATTATCCATCTTGCATTTCATAATGCTTTCTATCTCTTCTTTAGTCAAAAATTCTTCCCTTCTCCATAAATCAGATAAATACACTATTCTTTGCTCCACCAATTTGTCCATAGTATCAATCTTTATACCTAGATCATGTACCCATTTGGACGTTATTCTTGCGTATAGTGTCAGGCATTGGTTTATGCCTAGTTTCCACCACACTGTTATCCAGTTTCCCCAGCAATTTTTGTCAAACAGTGAGTTCTTATCCCAGAAGCTGGGGTCCTTGGGTTTATCAAACAGTAGATTACTATATTCATTGCTTATTGTGTGTTGAGTACCTATTGCCTACTGTGTCTTGAGTACCTAGCATATTCCACTTGTCTACCCGTTTGTTTCTTATCCAATACCAAGTGGTTTTGATAATTGCTACTTTATAATACAATTTGAGATCTGGTAGCTCTAGGCTACCTTCCCTAGCATTTCTTTTCATTAGTACCCTTGATATTCTGGACTTTTTGTTCTTCCAGATGAATTTTGATATTATTTTTTCCAGTTCTAGAAAATAATTATCTGATAGTTTGATTGGTATGGCAATAAGTTAATTAATATAGGTAGAACTGTCATTTTTATTATATTGGCTCGGCCTACCCATGAGCAACTGATGTTTTTCCACTTACTTAGATCTGACTTTATTTGTGAGAAATGCAATTGTGTTCATATAGTCCCTGGGTTTGTTTTGGCAGGTAAACTTCCAAATATTTTTTAGTGTCTACCCTAGCCTTGAACATTTTTAATCATCAAAGAGGTTAAATGGTATGTGTGTAGAGGCAGTTTCAAGGCAAAGTTGATCAAATGTTGAACCTGGAGTCAGGAAGCTCTGAGTTTGAATCCTGCCTCAGATTCTTAATAGCTGGGCAAGTCACTTAATCCATGTTTGCCTCAGTTTCTTCATCTGTAAAGTAGGAATGATGATATAAGCACCTACCTCTCAGTGTTGCTGTGAAGATCAAATGAGATGATATTTGTAATGTTACAACAACAATAACAATAGCCACAATTTACAGAGTGCCTACTATGTGCCAGTAAGTTCTTTACAGATATTACCTATTATTATGTGTCAGAAGTAGGGTTTCAACCAAGTTGTCCTGACTTGGAGGCTGGCCCTCTGTTGATCGGGTCAAGTTGGCTCTGGTGATGTTGATGCATTTTTTAATGTATGCCAAATAGATCATAAGCAGGGATTTTTCTTATTTGTCTCTCCATGCCCAAGATAGTGTCCTGGCAATAGCAGCTGTATGAGATGGGTAATACATACTTTTGATGCTATTGACAATGGTGATATAGCTAATGAAAATGATGAACATTTGGGTAGAAACCATGTGTTCTAGAACTACCAGAGTAGCCTGGGTTATTTTAATTGAGCCATACATGGTTAGAGCTGAAAGGGTCCTTTGAAATAAGTTAGACTCTCTTTCTTTTAGACTCTCCTTCTTAAACAGATTCAAAATATAAAGCTCTTTGAAAACTTTAAAGTGTCCTATAAATGACAGCTGTTTATTATTACTATTGTTACAGCTGTTGTTGTTGGTGATTATAGTAATAATAGCAGGAGCCTGTAGTTTCACTTGTGCAAAGAACCGTTCTGGTGTGGAAACTTCCTTCCCAAATAAGGTCTGTAAATTGTAGCCTGAGTGAATAGTTTAGGTGCACTGATCAGTTAGGGTTAGATTCATCTAGGGCCACACATCCAGTATGTCTCAGAGGAAGGACTTGGCCCCAAATCTTTACTCCAAGGCCTACTATCCATTGACTCTGCTGCCATACTCTCATCATCGTCATCATCATCATCATCATCATCATCATCATCATCATCATCATCATCATTGTCATCGTCATCAATGTCTCTGTCATCATCATCAATGTCATCATCATCATCATCATTGTTATCATCAATGTCTTCATCGTCATCAGCATTTTCCTTAAATCTCTGACAACCAAAGGGCCTCTCTCTTTGTCAAGGCCAATCCTACTTATGCCTTTCAACACCATCCCCGACAGTCTCCAGAAACTTTTCTCTTTCAGCACCCTCTCATCTCTTAACATTTAAGTGGGAAGGAATTTATCAGACAGATTTCTTTAATGGAGATTGGGCATCATCAGGTCACTAAGAAGGTGGGGCTCAGGTGATAATAGAAGACAGGAAAAAAAGCTCCAGAGATGGGGATACCAAGATAAACTTTACTGAGCACTAGTTTTGAATTAAATTTGGAACTTTGACCTCTCCCTTATAGGAGCCTTAAAGGAAGCTAAAAATTCTATGAGGTAGGAGGAGAGCATTCTGGGTGTGAGGGTCAACCTGTACAAGAAGAAACACTAAAGTGAAGAAATGAGAGGAGACTGGTTTGGTTGCAACATAGACTGTGAAGGCCAGTGACATGAGATAAATTTGAAATATGGGTTGGAGTCAGACTGCAAAGTACTTAAAATGCCAAGGAAGAAGGTAGATTTTATCCTAGAGGCATCAGGAAGCAACAGAAATTTTTCAGCAGGGAATTGACACAGCCACATCTGTGTATCAGGATTATTTCACAGCTGTGTAGCAGATAAATTAGAGAAGGAAGGAGGAGGAATCGTTGGAGACAAGTGTCTCCGTGTCTTTCATTCAGCTGCCTCAGAGTCCAAGGGTTTCCCAGAATGCTGAAGTTCAATATGTATAATGATGATGATAACACTACTAATCATAACTGACATTTACACAGTGCTTTAAAGTTTGCAAAAGGGTTTATATTCATTCCTCGCTGGAACTTACAAGGAACTTAGGAGGAAGGAACTGATGAGGAAACTGAAGGTCAGAGAGTTTTAGTAACTTGCCCACATCACCCCAGTAACAATTTATCAGAAACGAAATCTGAACCCAAGTCTTTTTTTTTTTTTGAACCCAAGTCTTTTGACCTTTTGGTGCACCCAAGTGCGTTGGCCGAAGGATTTGTACTTCTGAAATGTTTTCTGAAACAGAGTTTACAGATCAATGAAAACGAATCTTGCAAAAATGAGAACAATCCCATTGCCTCCCACTACAAGTGACTCTGTGACTGACTTGCCATCCCAGGTTGAGGGTGAGTTCGAAATGACTGTGTGGGCTTGTTCATGTGATGGACAGTTTAGAAAAGTCCTGCATGGGGGAGAAATGCTGGGCTAGGGTTGCTATGGTAACCATTTCCTTTGTGGTCGAGGCTTCTGTTCTTCCCCTTTCGGACTCCAGAGTAGCACTTTTTCCTTCAGATGGGCTCCCCTTTGACTGGACAGTCTCCTAGGGTGACTGGGGTGTGGAATGAGGCTATACATAAGAGTAGACCTGAGTCCAAGCTGTGCTAAGGACCCTCAAGGGTGTTAGCACCTAGCCTGCCTCCCAGTTTGGATGCGCAGATTGTTGCAAGAGGCAGGCAAAGAGCCTGTCTGAGTCAGTGAGGGTTCAGGCATTGGCTCATAGAACAATAATGAATATTGGGGGGCTGAGGCTGCCTCGGACACCACCCTAAACTCAGGCCGAACTGACAACACAGGCCAGCACAGAGGAGGTGACAGGATCCACATCTCTGTCTCTCCTGATCTACAGACAGGGCCAGAGCTAGGAATATCCATACCTGGGGCAAAGGTCACAAATGACAACCAGGGTATGAGTCACAGAACCATGCTAACTCAATTGGGACATGAAGAGGGGGGTGGAGCAGGGCAGGGAAGGTACTTACTCATTTTTTAACTGCATGCTAAGCTTTATTATTTTGCCCTGATAAAGATACTGCCTGCACCCTCTGAGCTTAAGACCTCTCCACAAAATTCCAGTAGTCCTGACTACTTATGGTTTTGCTTTCTTAACTACTTGGAGTTGAGTGTGAAGGCAGGTTCTCATGTACTGAATACCACAGTTTGACTGATTGTCAAAAGATATTCTTTTATCTTTATAACTCATCTTTCCTTTAAGGCAGATCTTGTCTCAAATATTGGGGTACCTACGTGGCATGGTGGATAGAGTGTGGGTCCTGGAATCAGGAAGACCTGAGTTAAAATCCAGCCTCAGATAGGCTGTATGACCCTGGGCAAGTCACTTAACCCTGTTTGCCTCAGTTTCCTCATCCATAAAATGAGCTAGAGAAGGAAATGGCAAACTGCTCTAGCATCTTTGCCAAGAAAACCCCAAATGAGGTCCTGAAAGAACTGAACAAGTCTTATCTCCTCCAAGAAGCTTTCTCTGACTACTCTGATTCACAATCATTTGAAAGTCTATGAAATTCAAAACATTTATTGCCTCCTGGCCCCCCACCCCCCCAACACTCATAGCATTTTGATCTTCCTTTTTTTTCATGCACAGAACAGGAATTCTTCCCTTTTTTTGTTACGGACTTTCTTTGGAAGTGTGGTGAAGCCTGTGGACCCCTTCTCAGAATAATGTTTTTAAATGCATAAACACATAGAATTACAAAGGAAACCAATTATATTGAAATACAGTTGTCAAAATATGTATTTAAAAAACACTTCATGGGCCCCAGGTTAAGAACCTCTGACTCCCCTCCCTTCCCCACCCCTTTGGTACATCTTGACAGGAAGTGTGGTAGAATGGAAAGGACAATGGACATGGAGTTGGCAGAGACCTGGGTTTGAATCCTGCCTCTGACACTAGCTGTGACACTGTGGGTCAGTCATTTTTCCTCTCTAGGCTCACCTTACCTGTAACCCTTACCCCCACAGGAGTTTCTTCAGTGTTCAAATGAGACTACGCCCATAAATGTTGAATTGAAGCAAGATAATACCACTAGTTGAAATTAAGATAGCTCCCATAAGATTGTAAGACAGTAGGAACACTTATCTTATTCCTTTTTTATCTTCCCCATAGGCTAGAATAGAGTAGGCAGCTGTAATTTGTGTAATAACTTTGGCATTTCTAATATTGATATTTTAATTTTCATGTGTGTATGAACACGAACAATAAGCAATTACTAAGTACCTGATGTGTGCCAGGTGTTGAGAGAAGAAAATGGAAACAGTCTTTGCCTTCAAGAAGCTCACATTCTATCAGGGATGGACAGATCAAGATAGATAACAAGGGGAGGAAGTATTAGAAGTTATGGTGATGAATGAATGAAAAAAGAAAAAGCATTTATTAAGTGCTTACTATGTACAAAGCCAAGTGTTAGAGATAGAAATAGAAATTCTTCCCCTCGGGAAACTCACACTCTGAAGAAAGACTGCAGGCGTAGGAGAATTAAGCTCCAGGTTGGAGGGAAGGGCACAGAGGTCATAAAGAGGCAGCTACAGGGTTGATGTCAAAGCCTGGGGGTCTTGGGATGCATGGGGCATCTACCCTGGTCCACCACTATTGGGAAGGGATGAATGGGTCAGGGAGGGAAGGAGAATGGCAATGGGTGTTCAATGTCCTGCCAGTAGGAGCAAAGTAGGAAAGGGGCATTGGCAGGAAGCTTAGGAGTAGATTCTGGGGGTGGGGAAGGGAAATGGGGTCCTGTTGGGTATCAGTTCTGATATCTACCTTCTGGATGCCCTTGGATGGGGTCTGGTAGCAGCGTGTGTGTGTGTGTGTGTGTGTGTGTGTGTGTGTG
Organism: Notamacropus eugenii; assembly: GCF_028372415.1. Taxonomy (NCBI): domain Eukaryota; kingdom Metazoa; phylum Chordata; class Mammalia; order Diprotodontia; family Macropodidae; genus Notamacropus; species Notamacropus eugenii. The sequence continues at coordinate 433,783,137 of NC_092874.1, forward strand.
CGCGCGTGCGTGTGTCTGTGTGTGTGTGCGTGTGTGAGGATGGAAAAATGGAGGCCTCTGCCAGGTATCAGCTGTAGCTGGGGACCTCCACGTGCCCCCAGTGGGGGTCTGTGAAGGCTCATGGACACCGCAGAGGGACACAGGGACCCTCCTGTGACTGAGAATCTGGAAAGACCTCATGAAGAAAGTAATGCTTTTAGCTGAATGCTGAAAGGGGTTTAAGGTACTTGAGAGGCAAGAGGTAGGTATACAACTTGACTTTTCTTCAGCTGGATTATAAGAACCAGAAAGTCAGGCTCTGAGCTATTGAATTCTTTGTAGCTTTCAAGCTCCCAGCATAGGGTTGAACCCATAGAGGATATTACCGAATAAAAACTACATTGAGACCTTTTTATGATGAAATGACCCTATGACCAAGATGACAGAGGATGAAATACACCCTGACAATAGATCCTGCAAGACCTAACGTAACAATTACGAGTAATATGCTGTATCAGTAACCATAATAGGCAGTCAAGTTCAGGGGCTTTTCTGTAATTGCCTCCTTGAAGCCAGCAGCCCAGACCTGAAAAAGAATGACTGAACACTGTGTGTTACTTTGTGGAGTCTCAGCCACCTTCAGAAAACATGCCCTTTGCCAAGACGCAGAGAACTAACTAAAGACAGCATCTTACATGAGTCACTAGAGAGAAATGAAAATTGTGTCCAGGCTGGAAAATAATCCATTTGAAAATGACACATCCACTTCTAGAATACATTTCCACCCTCTTCTGATCTGAGGAAAGAACTATTACACACCCACACCCTTTCTCGCACATGCACACACACGTAGACAGCACGACAGGAACAAAAAACTTATTTCTTGTCTCCAAGGCTGAAATAATGCACAAAGAAATGGAGTCTCTCTCTCTCTGTCTCTCTCTCTCTCTCAAAATTTTTCTCTTAATTCCTCAGTCTCTTTTCTCTCAGTCTTAATTTCTCTGCCTCTTTCTCTCTGCCTCTCTGTTGGTCTCTTCCTCTCTCTCTGTTTCTCAATATTTCCATCAGTCTCTGTCTTTCTGTCCTTGTTTATGTCTTTCTTTCCCTTCCCTCCAACCCCAGGCTTTGTGATACTCTGGACCATGGATTTTACTGTGAAGAGGCAGCGTGGGGTGTGATACAGAGGGACACAGCTAACCCAGGTATCATGAACTCAGGCATCTAGCTGTCTGACCTGGGCAAATCATTAAGCAACAAATCAATTGTTGTTGAATCATTTCAGTCATGCCTGACTCTTTGTGACCCCATTTGGGATTATCTTGGCAAGGATACTGGAGTCATTTACCATTTCCTTCTCTAACTCCTCTAACTCGTTTTACAGATGAGGAAACTGAAGCAAACAGAATTAAGCAACTTGCCCAGAATCACCTAGCTAGTAAATGTCTGTGTGTGGATTTGCACTCAGGTCTTCCTGACTCCTGGCCTGACACTCTATCCACTGTGCTACTTAGCATCTATTAATCACTTACTATGTACCAGAAGCCAGAGATATGAAGACAAAAATAAAACAATCTTTATCCTCAAGGGACTTACATTCCATAGGGAAGACAATATGCACTTGAATAATTATATACAAGACACAAACAGGAATACTTTTTTTTTTTTGTGGGGGAGGATATTACCTTCTGGAGAAAGGGCAGGAATCAGGAAAGGCTTTATGTAGACTGTATCTTTTGAGTAGAGTTTTGAAGGAACCATGGGGTGCTAGGAGAAGAAATGAGGTGAGAGTGTGCTACAGGCATGAGAAACAGCCAGTGCAAAGGTGCCAAGATGGGAGATTTAATGTCAGGTTACTTTTTTTGGAAGAAATGTAATATAGAATAGGGTTGGAATAATAGTTCAGGGATAGGCTATGAAGATCTTCAAAAAGCTACAGAGAAGGTTTTTATCCTGTGTCAGTAGAGTGCCATTGAAGTTTACTGAGCAGGGGAGTGACATTTTAGGAAAATCACTCTGATGGATTGGAGAGGAGATTAGCTTGAGATAGGGAGACCAGTTAGGAGCCAGGATGGCAACCTGCACCAAGGGGGTATCTGTGTGAATAGAGAGGAGGGGGACTGACTTGAGAGATGTTGCAGAATTAGATGGATATGTAGGGTGAGGGATAGTGTGGCATCAAGGATAATGTCAATGTTGCTAACCTGAGTGACTGGGAGGATGCTTTCTCTAAGGAAATAGAGAATTGAAAAAGGTGAAGGGTTTGGAAGGAAAGATGATGTTTAGTTTAGCATACTGTTGAATTTGATTTTACTGTGGGAAATCAAGTTTGAAACATCCAGTGTACAGTAGGCGATGTGAGACCGAAGTGCAAGAGAGGGAGACATTAGATATAGATTTGGAAGTTATGTAATTAATTTACTTCTATTTATTTACTTTAATAAATTTATTTTAATTTTATTTATCTATTTAATTAAACTCATGGGAACTAGTGTGAGTGAATGTAGGGAGAGACTAGAAGAGGGTTCAGGGTAGAATTCTGGGATATCTCCATGTTTAAGGGAAGTGCTATGGAAGTAGACTGAGAAGGAATGGTCAAGTAGGCAGAAAGAGAGGATGATGTCATGAAAACCCAGAGAGGAAAGAGTATCCACAAAAGTTATGCATAACATTTTAGATAATTTACATAAACTTGATTTGGGGGCCAGGAATGGGGGAGCATACTTTTAATCCCTGATGTTGGTTGGGGAAGCTAAGGCTGGTCAATTTCTTGTATGTCTTCCCTAAGCCTGGCACCAATATGGTGAGCTCCTAAAAGTGTAGGGCCACTGGACTAACCAAACAGGGGCCAACTGGCCAGAATTTTTAAAAAACGGAGCAGGTCAAATCTTTTGTGTTGATACCACGCTGCTGAGTGACTGCTATACTTCCAATGGAGGTGAGATAGGGAGACTCAATCTTAAACAAAAACTCATGAATATTGATGCTTCTAAACTCCAGATCTGACCATGTCCCCTCTGGCCTGTACCATTTCTCCCTGCAACAATCGTCGGTAGACCTAGAATATTTCTAGGATAAAATGCAAAATCCTTTGCCTGCCTGGTATTTAAAACCTCACTACAGTCTACCGTCACACATATTTTTATATTCTAGCCAAATTACTGTTCTTCTTCTACTGTTCCCCAGAAGTAAATTTTTTTTGGCAAAGCCTTTTCCCCCATATTTGGAATGTACCTTTTAGAATCTCTAGTAACTAACTCTCTTTAAAGCCTAGTTTGTCTTCCACTGGCTTTGTAAGGTCATTTCCTGATATTCCTATTTGTTATCTCAAAAATTTTCACTCCTCTGTTTACATTATGTCTACTTCTTATCTCTTGCCTCTTTGTAGAACATAAGCTCCTTGGGGGCAGATACTATTTCATTTTTTTCTTTGTGCCCTGAAGACTTATCATACAATACCATGCACATAGTAGGTGCTTTATAAACATTTGTTGTGTTGAAATGAGTTGAATCAACTCTTTGGTTTTAGTTTCCATGTCTGTGGGGGTGGAACTAAATGGTTTTTAAACTCTTCACATTTAAAATTTGATGGTTCTGTGGAACATCTGTATAATTAAAACCTGAGGTAAATCCAGTCATTCAGTTCCATTCAACAAATATTTTTCCACATCTATTTTGTGCAAGGCAGTGTTAGGAGGGAGAGGCAGCTGGACTTAGAAGATAGAGAGCCAGTCTCAGAGCAGGGACAGCCTGCTTCTATCTCTCTCATATGCTGTGTAATCTTGGCAAGTTATTTCATCTTTTATTCTCCCCTTACTTCTTAAGTCCCCTCCCTCAACTCTTTAAGACTAGAAAATAAAGTGTGCCAGTTTGCAATGGTAGAGGGAGTTTCCTCACTGGAAGTTCCACACATCAGTGAAATCACAGGTTCAAAACAACATAGGTACAAGATATTATTCTAGGTACTGAAAACACAACGGCAAAAAGCCCTAGAACAGGGGTTATTAACCTGTTTTTATGGGTCATGATGTTCTTTGCCAGTCTGATGAAAGCTTATGAATTTTTTTGCAGAAGAATGATTTTAAATGCATAAAATAAAACAGAGGATTGCAAGGAAAACCAATTATACTGAAAGTTAGCAATATATTTACGCAATATGCATACACATATTACATAGATACAATATATATATCATATATGTATATATATACACACATATACGTATATATATGTGTGTATATGGAGAGAGTTATGACCTCAGATTAAGAATCCTTGCAGTAAATACTTCCTGCCCTCAAGGAGTTTATATTCTAAAAATGAAATTAAATATGGTGCAATGGACTTTGAGTTTTGATCCTGACCACTTTGAATTAACCACTTTTCCTGAGGTAACTCATATCCTCCCCTAGTTTGCTCTCTGGATCTCCAGATTCTCTTTGTTGTTCAGTACAGGCTCAGTGTCATCTCAGAAGCCAATAGCTGCTTTTGTGTGTAAGTTGTGGAGGGGGTGGGGGAGGCAGTGGGAGAAGGGTAATCCTCTCTCATGTTAGTGGTAGTTGAGCTGGTTCTGTGCTTCCTCTAGATTTTCTAAAATTAATCCTCCCAACTATCCTTCAGAATTTTAGGACTGGTTGAATCTGAAGACAGTTTCTCCCATAGTGCTTTGGGGGCACAGCAGCATTCCCAGGACCAGACCCTTTCCTGAAGGGGCTCTAGGATGTAGATTGGGGGCTGCAGCCTGTCAAGAAGTCAGTACAAGGGCAACTACTCTGTGAGAGAAAAAAAGAAATTTGGTATACTGAAACTAATGGCCAGACACGAGGTGGCAGGCAAAAAAATGGTTTAACAACAGTTACCTTTTGGAACGCTCACAACACAGTGATAAGGTAACACTCTGGTCTAGGAGAGTTAGGTACTCATTTGCTGACAGTCTTTCATCAAAGGTTGTAAAGTTATTTTCCTAAAAGAAAAAAAATACACTTCCTCAAAACTATGGAAGCATACTTTTAAAAAAATGAAGTTGAAAATTTCAGAGACTAAAGAATTATAACATTTAAAAAATGGAAAACAAGCTTGTTCCATTATTTCATTTACCTGGGCTAAAAAAACCCCCACTTGAAATGTATTTCAAGATCAAAATATAAGAATAATCCATTAATAGACTGTTAGAAGTAGCAAGAAGCTTAGAAATAATTTACTTTAGCTTCCTACCTGGACAGAAGAGGATGCTGAAGTCCAGAAAAGCTAAATAATGCCTAAATTTACATAGCTAGCTAGAGGCAAAACCTGTCTCACCTGTTAACTAGGATAACCCCAGACCCTTTACTGAATGATACAGCCCATGGGAGCAGAGCAGACGGTGTGGGGAAGTGATCAGTGTTGAGCTCAAGCATAGGGCATGTGACTGAGTGGTGGCTAGGAAGCTTTGGAGGCTGCAGATGTGGAGAGAGCACCCCTCTCTTATACATTCTGGGGCCATGTCATAGCTTTCTAATCTGTCTCTCCATTTCCAGTCTCTCCCCTTTACAATCCTTCCTCCACAGAGCTGCCAAAAAAAGTTTCCTGAAGTCTGAAAATGTCACCCAATTGCTCAGGATCACGCTTTGGCTTGTCATTTAAAGTCCTCCCAAATTGACTGTAGTTTTTCCAAGTTTATTTCAAATAATTTCATTTACTGACCCACTTCATGTTTCCAGAACTCAGTATATAATCTTTTGCCTCTTTGCCTTTGTAAGGACAGTCTCTAGTGCTTGGAGTTAATTTCTTTCGCGTTTCTTAAGAATTCTTGTGTAAGGGTGGGGTGTTTATCAGCCAAATCACTTAAAATTAAGAGACAAAATGCTCTTATGCATAAGATAAAATTATCTTAAGGAGGGGAGAACCAGCCTTAATCAATTGCTCAAAGATTTTAGATAAAGTGTGAACAGACCTTCCTGCTGTGATCTGCCTGGAAGAGCATTCAAATTGGCTGAGGAAACTGAGTCACACCCTGTGGGGTCTTCTATAAAATGGCAGACCAGCACAAAATCAGAAAATGGAGATTCAGAAACAAAAGGAAAGTGAGATCTCTGCTCTCTCTCTCATCTCTTGCCTGGGACATGGCAAACCTCAGAATTCCCAGATCTTTGGATCACAGCCTGGTGATTCGACCCTAGTCCCATATTTTTTAACCCAAGAAGAAGAGAATAGACACACAGAAGCAAAGGAATAGATGCTGATCAAGGCTCAAGACCTGTGTCACCATGTGGCATCTTCCTCATTCCAATGAAGCCCCAAATCATTCCATCAGTGCCTTTTGTAAGCATCTCAGTTCTGGCTCGCGAGCCAATCAAAAGGCTTTCTTCATGTGACAAGCAGACAGAAGCAACACTTGCCCATGCTCTAAACTCAACATGGGGATTACATCAGTAGAGTACACTGCCTATGCTCATAAGGAAGGGCTCACTGGCCAGTCCCTCCCATGATACTACCTTCCTTCAAGGTACAACTCAGGTGCTACTTAATAATAATAATGACAATTTTCACATACATGGCTCTTTAAGCCTTGCAAAACACTTTACCTATGTTGTCTCAGTTGATGTTCACATTTACCCTGCTATTATTATCTTCCTTTTACAAACGAGGAAACTGATGCAGACAGATGATGTAATTTGTCTGGGGTCACAAAGCTAGTAAGTTTCTTAAACTGAATTTGACTGCTGATTTTCCTAATCCCAAATTAAGATTCTATGCTCCAGGCCATCCAATTATTTCCTGATTTGTTCCTCATTAAAATCCAGCTCTAACTCCTCTGGATCCCTTAAATCTCAACCCTCTGATTAAATCCATAGGATCGATGATCTTGTGGTCTTTCATATACTACTCTATTTACCTGCTCTCACCCCAAGAAGCTTCTTGAGGGCAAGGTCTTTTTTTCCATTTTGTTTTTGTATCCCTGATATGGGGCATACATATCTTGCACATAGTAGGTACTCAACAAATGCTTATCGTTAGCCCATAGGTGCTAAAAGTTTGGGCTCCAAGGCTGGGACAGAAGGAAAGTGGGGTAGTTTATTTCTGCTTTTCTAGTCACGTGCCTTGAGTACTGACTGGACAATCTGGATAGTCCTAAAAGTATCTTTGCGTGGATCAGCGTACACTTTTCCAAAAAAGATATCAATGGCAATTTTTGTTACTTTCATGATTTTAATGTGAAATTTAATAGGTGTGACATTTAAATTCTCAGGGCTTGTATCATTTACCCTCTCTAAAGAGGGTGAAGAAGGTGCTGACTCCCATTGGCATGAGAAGTTTCCTCGTTCAGGAGTTCCCCCTACTGATAACAGAACAAGTTCTGCCCCTATCCTTATCCTCCTTCCTTTCTGAATAATTTTTTTTTTAACCAGCACATTTTGGAGTCTGTTTTTACTTACTGAATTTAATCCATTTTACGGATCCATTGAAGTATATATTGATTTCTAAGTCATAAGTAAGCGTTTCAACTTGTTGTGATAAATTACTGATTCTAAATTTGCAAATGGGCTAGTTTCCCAGAAGTGGGTTATTGCTTTATACGTCAGTATATAACATCTGGCTTTTTTGATGGGGTCTGGGTAACATTTATTTTATCATGAAAAGGAGAAGAAATAGGAAATGGTTACATTATTACATCTGCCCTTCTTATCATAGCAGGATAGCTAGCTCCACTTTGAAAAGACAGACCCTTGGGCATGTTCCGTTTGGGATTTCAACTCTGTGGCAATGTCAAATCCACAGTTATATTCAGTTTCTGATCTGAACTGTGTCAAGAGTGGCAGCGCTTCAGACTTGGTCCTAATTTGCCTTTATTTATTTTCAATGATGAACTTGAGTAAAATAAAGACTAAAGACAGGAACCCTCAAAGTTCTCAGTTAGCAGAAATTCTACTTTAGAGACTCTTAGAATTAGAGGATCATAGAATTGATTGAGATCTGGAAGGGACCTCAGAGACCATCTAATTCAATCCCCTTATATTGTAGATGAGGTAACTGAGGCCCAGGAAGTGAAGGGGCTTACCCAAGGTCATATCAACAGAGGGTGTGCTGATAAATGTGTAATAGCCAGCTCTCTGAGAAAAAAAATGTACCCGTGACAAACTCATACTTAATTTGCATTATTAATATTTTTACATCACTTTCTTAAGTCTAGGCAATCAACAAAACAATAAATGAAGCCCTAATTTGCATAGTTTACAAAATGTAATAATCAGTTTAAGAGCCAGAGGCAGCAGAACCTGTGGCCAGCTTGTTAGGTGCAGAGGCTTCCTTTGGACCTAAGAGCTCTAACTTCAGGGAGGCTACTTCTTCTATAGTAGCTCACCGATGATGATCTGTATAGAGGAGGTAATGAGCCAAGCGACTAAAGGGATGCTGATCACATGAAACTCCCAAATGCTAAAACATCAATAGAAACTTGGAAAAGTGCCATCACATACCGAGTACCACCAACGTCCCATTTTGGAAGGAACGCAAGACTGCAGGAAAATTGTGGTTTCTGATCTTGAAAAGGACTCTGATGGCTCAAGGAAATAGCTACTATGCCACTAACATGCTCTGTCCTCTCTGCTATGGGTATTTATGTGCCATGAACTTGTGCTTTAGACATACATATATATACACATACATATATATGTGTATATATGTGTACACACACATATATACATATATATATATATATATATAAAATGGAATGGAATTATATAGATTAGATAACGTAGCATTTTAAGGTTTGAAAAATACTTCACAATATCATCACCTTTGATCCTAACAACAATTTTGGGGAGTAGGTGTCATTATTATCCCTGTTTTACAAATGACAAAACTGAGGCAGACAGACGCTAAGTGACTTTTCCAGTCACACAGATAGTAAGTGTCTGAAGTTGGATTTGATTTCAGGTCTTCCTAGTTCTAGGTTTAGCATTCTATCCACTGTTCTCATTCTCTCGTTTTCTCTCTCTCCCTGGCCTCCCCCCCATATACATATATACACGTATATGTGTTTTGTATGTATGTGTATGTGAGTATATGTAGGCATATATACAATATACATACATATAAATATGTGTATATATCTCCTTTGATCTCTCTGCTACATATACATGTATATACTTACATATATACTTTTATGTATATATGTATACACTTACAGATATATATTTTTATGTATGTATAAATATATATTATTGTGTCTATATGTTGTTTGCATATTGTCTTTCCCATTAAAATATGAGATCCTTGAGAGCAGTGGCTGAGTTTTTTGTTTGTTTGGTTTTGTCTTTCTTTGTATCCCCAGAGTTTAGTACAATGTCTAGTAAACAGTAGGATCTGTGTACTCAATGTGCCCCCAATATACGCATGCAATCTATCTATCTATCATCTATCTATCTATCTATCTATCTATCTATCTATCTATCTATCTATCTATCTATCTATCTATCCTTTGTCTTGCTCTCTCATCTTTTTTATACTATAAACTCCTAGAGGGAAATAAGACCACCTGTCATTGAATTGTAGAACATTAGATCTTGGACTGACCTTAGGGATGGTCTAGTGCAGAAGTTTTTAGCCTTCTTTTGTGTCCTGGCCCCTTTGGGCAGGCTGGTGAAGCCTATGGACCCCCTTTTCAGAATAATGGTTTTAAATTCATGCAATTAAATACAATTAAAGACAAAACAGAACATGTTCACAGAGCCCAAAGCACCTAATTACCAGGCATTGTACTAAACTCTGGAGACACAAAGAAAGGCAAAATACCCCAAAAAACCACAAACAAAACCCAAACCCACAAAAACCATGGCCCCTGCTCTCATGTTCTCATAGTCTATGCCCTGCTCTTTTCCTTTACAGTCTGTACTCTCTGTTCTCATAGTCTGATGGGGGAGGTAACAAGCAAACAAGATAAAGACAATAAATTAGAGAGAATCACTAGAGAGAGAAGCATTGGCCTTAAGGGGAATTGGTGGAAGGCTACTTGTCAAAGGTGGGATTTAGTTGGGACATGAAGTCCCTCAAGTTAAGACTCCCCCTAACATCCTCCCCCACCCCCCCCAGCAGTGCAATCTCCTTATTTTACAGAGAGGGAAAAGGAGGTCCAGAGTAGTTGAGTGGTTTTCCCAAGGTCACCTGGGGAGTTCCTAACTAGCCAGGTTGGTACATGAATTCAGGTCTCTTGATTTCATCTCCACTTGGTGCCATGGCTCATGTCCTTAGTATGTAACTTCCCAATGGAATTACCCTTGTCATTTAATGATGATGATGATGCGACAACAGTCTTTTCTACATGATTGAGCTCTGCCTTTGGGTTCAAGGTGGAGGCCTGTGCTTTGAGGACCGATTCTTTCTTAGACTGAATCTGTGATTTCGTGGACATAGGGAACTCCCAGTGAAGAAACTCTGTCTACCAATGGACATAAACAACTGCTCTGCAACTTGTCGTCTTGGAGAGATGCCTGTGGCAGGGAGAGGTTGAGTGAATTCCCCAGTCACAAAGCCAGCAAGTGTCAGAAGCAGAACTTGAACCCTGGACCTTCTGACTGAGGGTAGTTGTCTATGTACCATGTTAGGTTGCCATTCTGGGTGAATGTTAACCACTTGCAATCTCACACAGTTAAGACTGATGATGACAGTCAGTAGTCACCGGTGAAATTGCTTCCTAATTAGCTTCTTCATTAGCTGTGCTAATTTACATCTTAATTAGCCTTAATGGAGCATAATAATGAATCTCAACGTTGGTTCTCTGTTACCATAGCATAGAAGGGATAGAAGGCCTGCAAGACTAAATGTGAAGCCAGCCTAATGAGGGAGCCTGGCACGGGACCCAGTAGGGAATTTTGCTTCTGGCAATAAAAGAGGAGACACAGGTCCTGATATTTCATTTCCTGGAAGTGCAGCCTTTCTACCTCAAGAACAATTTTTTTTTCCTCTCTCCTTTGATCAAGACAGTCCAAGGTACAAGGCTATAAATCTAGTCAGCTGGCTTGAAATGCCCCTAAGAAAGCCACCTCCCTCATTAAAAATCTTTCAGATCACTCCACCTAGAATGTTAAAGCTGGACAGCACTTTAGATATTATTTAGCTTAATTTCATTATTTTAAAGATCAAGGTGAGAAAAAGAAGTAAAATTCTACAGTGAGTTAGTGGCAATATCTAGGTCTTCCTGCCTTCAATGCAAAGAAACAAGTGAAATAAACATGTTAGAATCAAGAGGATCTGAGTTCGAACTCTGCCTCAGACATTTACTAGTTTTGTGACCCTGCACAAGCCACTTCACCTTTATCTCCCTCAGTTTGGTCATCTGTAAAATGGGGACAATAAAAGCACCTACCTCACATGTTTGTTGTAAGACTCCAAAGAGTGAACATATATAAGGCACTTTGAAAATTTTAAGGACTACACAAATGCTAGCTATTATTAAATGCCTACTGTATAGAGGACATTATACTAGGTAGTAGGGGAAATATGAAGATAAGCCATCATCCCTGTTCTGAAAGAGCTGACTAGTCCAATAGGATGATGACGCCAAAAGTGATAGCTATAATACAAGAGGTTATATTAGAAGGCTTAAAAACTGTAACAAAGTGTTAGGTAAGATCTGAGGTGGACAGTCAATACTGAGTCTTGGCGAAAGTTACAGATAAAGTCCAGATTATGAACATGGGAGACCAAGTGGAATCACCAACAGAAATAATGTATCCAGAAGTAGAAAAGTGGTTTCAGGGTGCTTTATTTGATTTCATGGCTTGGGTTAAAGCAAATATCTAGGTTCAGGGTTTTGAGAAAATTGGTGCTGAGGAAGTCATACAATCATAAGCCCTATCGTTATGTGATGCAGCAAACAGACAAACCAAGAATGTATGTACATACTGATTTAAGAAAACAGGTTTGTCCTCACACATGTAAGAAACTTAGCCCAACTTGAAGGGGAAGGAGACATGATGGGGAGGGAATATGCTCAAATTTGGGGTTCATGTGACAATATTATATACTTCAAGACCAGGCTTGGTTGAGAACAGATAACTGGTGCCAGATGTAGGAGGAGGCATTCCTAATCAGACCCAGATGTGGTAGAAAAGTTCTTGGGGGATTCCTTATTGATATACCAGGAAGTTTCTTTATCAGGACCATAAACTGGTGAAAAGATCTAATGTTAACTAAGGCAACAGCAAAAAGAGGGTTTAAGGCCCCTGAAGCAGGTCGAGAATTCATTTAACCCCAAAGCTGCAAACCTTAGCAGCCTGACGTAGAGTCAACAGTGGGAAAGTATAAACTGTTGGTTTGGCCTGTATGACTTGAAGAGTATAGGAATACATCCTAAAGTAATTCCACATTGCAGTCCTATCATTATAAATATATTCTCAAGCAATACCCATAATAAACAATAACACTAAACAATAATAACATCAGAAATATAAAGTTTACAATTATCACAAGGGGGGAATTATTACAAAATGGCCAAGTTGAGACTGAAATCCTAGTCTTCTGACTCCCAGTCTGGGGCTCCTTCTACTAAATATATCCTAGTTACTTCTCCCAAATGTGAAGTGGTCATTTTTATTCTTTTCCATTTCAGACTTTCCTGATCCATTTAGTGGGACAAGAATGTTCATTCAATCAGCCAGCATTTATTCAGCACTTTTTACGTGTCCTAGGGACTTTGTATACAAAGACAGTCCCTCTCATTCAATCGACAATGTACAAATAAATAAGTACGTAGGACATACATACAGAGTAGATACAAGGTAAATTTAGAAGGGAAGGTACTAGCAGTTGGGGAGCCTGGGTAAGGGCTCCTTCAGAAGGGAGCATTTGAACAGAATTTTGAAGGAAGTCTAGAGTAACTAGAAAGATGGTGGTGACCTGACCAGTAAGAGGAAAATTTAGGAGAAGTGTAGGTGGGAGGGAAGGAGAATGAGTTCAGGTTTTGGATATGTCAAGTTTGAGATGCCTAGGGGGCATTCTGTTGGAAATACCCAATAGGCAGTTGGTGATGTGAGTTTGGAGTTTAGGAGAGAGACTTAAGCTTAAGGTAGCTAAATGGTTCAGCGAATAAAGTGCTGAACCCAAAGTAAGGAAAACCTGAGTTCAAACACATCCTCAAATACTTAATAGCTGTGTGACCCTGGGGAAGTCACTTAACTTCGTTTCTCCATATGTAGATTGGGGATAATAATAGTACCTATCTTTCAATATTGTTGTGAAGACGAAATATTTGTAGATTGCCTTGCAAACCTTAAAACACTATTATTGTTGCTATTATTATATAAAAACTATAAACCTGGGAATTCCTAAGAACTTACATTCTGATTGCTGATATAACCTCTATGCTGATAAACATCAGATAAGTTGAGGAAGAGAGAGGCTCAACTAGAGAAATCAGGAAAGGCTTCCCAGAGTAGGTATAACCTAAATGATCCTTGAAGCTCAGAATTCTAGCAGGTGAGGATGAAGTGGGGCTGCCTAGGCACCGCTGGGGAACAGGAGGACAGTGCTTTCTGTTCTTTCCCTTTCCATCCCAGATTAGCCACTGCTCTTGAGCACAGGGGCACCATGCTCTTGTGGCTCATTCTTTCAGGGCATACCTAAGGGAGCTCCAAGTTCAAATGTTAGGGTTCTGCTTTGGAGTATTATTGGATTTTTCATAAAAAATAAACTGTGAGCTCTTTTTGTATGGCAAAGAGTTGGAAATTGAAGGGGATGTTCATCAAATGGGGAAGGGGTGAATAAGTTGTGGTATATGATTATGATGGAATGCTATTGAATTCCATATAAGAAACGACAAGCAGGATGATTTCAGAAAAAACTGGGAAGACTTACATGAACTGATGCAAAGTGAAGTGAGCAGGACTGGGAAAATATTGTACAAAGTAACAGCAACATTGTAAAGATTATCAACTGTGAAACACTTAGCTCTTCTGGGCAATCCAAGGAGCAGCTAAGTGGTGCAGTGGATAGAGGACCAGTGCAGGAATCAGGAGGACCTGAGTTCAAATCTCACCTCAGACATTTGACACTCACTAGCTGGGTGACCTTGGGCAAATCACTTAACCCCAATTGCCTCATCCTGGGTCATCTCCAGTCATCCTAATGAATATCTGGTCACTGGATTCAGATGACTCTGAAGGAAAAGTGAGGCTGGTGACCTGCACAGCCCTCCCTTACTCAAAACAAAGTCAAGTGCAAGTCATGCCATCATTTCTCTGATGCATGGTCTTCTTCGGCAACAAAGGACAAACATACACACACAATGATCCAAGACAATTCTGGATGACTTATGATGAAAAATACTAGTCACCTTCAGAGAAAGAACTGATGGAGTCTGAATGCAAATTGAAATATACTTTTAAAACCTTCTTTATTATTTTTTTGACTGTGTTTTATTTTGCAACATGACTAATATAGGCATGTGTTTTGACTGACTGCATATATATAATCTATATCAAATTTCTTGCCTTCTTATGCAAGAAGGGAAGTTTTGAAACTCAAAAATTATAAAGTTAAAATTATTTTTACATGTAATTGAAAAAGAAAGAAAATTTTAAAAAATTCTTAAAAAAAGATAAAAAAAACCCAGTAAACTTCGAATCAAGAGCCCTTAGGGAGGTCTTAACCTTACATACTAAAATTGTGGCATCCTAGTGTAGATAATTTGTGAAATACAAAAGCCCTTCTGGCTGATCCTCTATGTGTTCTCTGATCTCAAGTAATGACAAGCTCACAGACAATAGAAACAAACTAATATAAAAAAGAGAATTAGATTTATAAAATACCACCAGCAACAATGAAGCAAAGGAGTACATAGTTGGGTTTTTTCAGATGGAGGCAGAGGACAGAAGAAGAGAAAAATGCTTCTTGGTCACTAAAGCTGAGGAGTAGAGAAGAATCCACTACTAGTCAGTGTCTTCTTCCAATCTGAATGCTGCAGACCCATTTGCCTCCTATGGATGATGATTCTGGTTGCCTCAGGGGGTGTATATGTTTTCTACTTCATTAAACAGTCTCTGCCCTGTTTCTTAGATTCCCCTTCCTTCTAAGAGGTTTTCTGCTGGAGATTCTCCTCCTCCTTTCTCCAAACTTCCTGCCCAGGTAAGGTCTCACCTCCTCTCCATCAAATTCTAAGCAGTTAATTTTCCCCATGGAGCTAGCTAGCTCTTTGGGCCATGGAAGGTTGGAAGTGGGCTTACATGAACCTGGCAGGACAAAGTGTGGAGGCAGAGGATGGACTGTTGAGTGTGGGAAACAGGAAGTAAGCTGATTTGTCTGGGGAAGTCAGAGAAATGAAGGTTTCTCTGAACCCACTGGCTCTAGGGGATAATAATATCAATGCTCTGAACTCACGCAACACCTTTTTTTCTTTCTGAAGAATTCAGAGAACTACTGACTTTTCAGCTTGATTTTCTGTTCTCTACACTGGAGATTGGGGAAAGTTTTTCTAATAAAAATACTATAAGGATTCAGAGTTGGAAGATAACCTTAGAGATCATCTAGTCTAATCCCACAAAGGAGGAAGTCAAAATTAAAACATATGAAGTAAATATTCCACAAGCAATAAGTGATGGAGCCAAGATTTGAAGACAGGCCCTCTGAAGACACAGTGTAGCACACTTTCCATTATACCAAACTGCCTTGCTTTAGAGTTACGAAGCTGTGAGTGATGAAGGCTTTGTGTTTCCCTCATAGCTCTTCTAGGCACGTTATCATCTCTCTGTCACAGTTTCTGTCTCTATCTCTCTTTCTCTGTGTCTGTCTCTCTCTTTTAGTGCTACCACAGATCAGAATACCTGAACTGGTGTGATTCACCAACTTCAACCTCCTCCAGTAGCGTAGATTACAATTGTGTGCCACCATGTTTAGCCATTCCCTGTATATTTCATCAGTATCATCATAAGTCTTCTGTTTCTAGCCCTTTTGTCAGAGTGGGGCAAGATTAATCTTTATAGAATATGTTTGTTTACAGCAGTTCACTGTTTAAAAACATTCAGTGGTATTAAGTCCAAAATTCTTAACCTTCCATTTGAGGTTCATCCAGTCTTTCCTACATCGTGACAAACTACTCCCCTATATAAATCAGTCAATCAATCAATATTTATCAAATATCTACTATGTGCCAGGCACCATGCCAAGGTCTGAGGATGCAAAGAAAAGTTCAGACATGCTGGTTGATTCAACCCCCAGACACATTTCTGGTTTTCATTTACACAGTTTTTCTTGTCTAGAATATCCTCCATCATCCTTTTCAGTTATCTCCCATCCTTCAAAGCCCAAATAAGGCACTCTTTTTTTAAGGAAATCTTAACCAATAACCCCAGGTCATGTGATCTATTTTCATCCTCTGACCTCCTATGGAAGGTCTTTGACACTTAACATGTTCTGCCTTGTACACCTCACTCTCACCTCCACTCTCTGTGGATTGCAATTTCTCTTTAGCTGCTGCACTGCCACCCTGAAAATCTCTGCCTATTGGTGACTCCCTCCTTGAAGCTACCATTTTGGGAAGGACCTTAACCATACTTCACCTTACTCTCATCTTGACTCTGTGGACTTTACCTCCTCCTTCTCTACCATATTGCTCTCAGGGGGGTACCTTTCTTTTTCCCACCATCTTTCCAGCACTCAAATGTATTATTTTTTCCCATTATGTATGTCCCAGAATGTAAGTTCCTTGAGGTCAGGGACTGCCTTGATTACTTATATTTGTATCCCCAGAATTTAGCACAGTGTCTGGCACACATGGTAAGTGCTTAATGAATATTCTATCTATTCATCCATCTATGTATCATATATCTCTCTATCTCTCTAATCCACCAAACATCCATGTATCATCTGTCTATGTTTCTTCTATTTATCATCTATCCATCCGTCTGTCTGTCTGTCTATCTAAAAGTGTATCATCTATCTGTCAAGTAGTCAGTTAGCTAACATCCTTAGTCAGATTACAAATTTCTTGAGAGTAAAGTCTAAGGCTTATACTTTCTGTGACCTCCATGGTGCTAAATAAATAGCAGATGTTCAGCAAATGCTTGTTTGTTATCATGAGCACCAGTAATAACAATTCTCATTTGCTCAGGGCTTTAAGGACTATAAAGCCCCTTTCCAGTAAGCAGTGTTATGAAGTAGATAGTACAAACATAATCCTCACTTTATGGATGAGAAACTGCTTAGAGACATTAAATACTTGCCCATGGTCATCCACATAAAAAATGACAGAGCATGGATTTGAACCTGGTTCACCTAATTCCAGGTTCACTACTTTTCTCACTATATCATGGTAATCAGGAAAAGGGTCTTTCCCCTTTGATTTGGGATAATGCAACAGGCCTGATATCACAAAGGAAAAAACCAGAGATTCAAATTAATTTGCCTCCAAATCCCCCAATTCCCTCAATCATTAAGCTAGGACTGGAAATCAAGTCCCCTGAACCATAGGTCAACTCTCCTATCATCACTACACCATGTAGATTCACTCCAGGCACAACTATTCAATCAACTATTTTTCAGTCTGATCATTTTGAAGGATATCTTAATGAATGGATCACTGTATAATCCTCAGAAATTGGTTGATTAGTCAAATGGGATTAAGACAAACAAATATCCCCAAGAAACATTTCTCCGTGGGTTGTCCTTCCTACCTGAACCCAACCAGAGTCTTCCAGGCTGTTCTTTTCCATGTCACCCAAGGTTATCAGTGACTTCGTTACTATGTATGAGCAGCACCTAGCTACCTGAGAAGGAAGCTTTGTGTGAAGAGTCAGTGACTGTTGAGCATTAAGTAGAATGAGTCCTGAAAGATTAGACTGGGACTCAGCCAGAGGAACATCGAGTTAATTAGATTTGCTGAGGCACCAACTGGAGTACAAATGCTTCAGGACCTTACAGTATGATGCAAAGAATAACACACAGACACAAACACACACACATACACACACACTTAATCACTCATACACACTGCTACCACATAATAGAATTCCTTGATGATGTCAGTGATGTCATCATCATTCTAACAAGCTAGATGACACAGTCCATAGACTGCCAGACTTGGAGTTAGAAAGATCTGAATTCAAATCCTGCCTTAGACACTTAGACCCTGTGTAAGTAATTTCTCAGTCCTAGTTTTCTCATCTGTAAAATGATGATAATCATAACATCTTCCTCACAGAGCTGGGGGATCAACCAAGATGATCCTTAAAAAGGTATTGCAATGTGAGCTCTTATTATAAGTTGTTATTGATTCTATCACTTCTTGACCATCTGGGTCTCCTAAATTTATATCTGGTTCTATCATTGGTTCTGTCAAGACATTGGACATAGGATCCTAGAACAAAAGGATGTTAAGTTAAAATGGACCTGAGAACATGAGCTTGGAAGGTTACAGCTGGAAGGGACCTTAAGATGCAGAATATCACAGCTGAAAGGATCTTTGAACATAACATCTAGAATGCTAGTGCCAGAGGAGGCTGTAGAGACTATCCATTGCCTCGTTTTATAGGTGAAGAAACAGAGGTCCAGAGACAGCAATGCTTTCCTTTCCCTGCCTACTTGTTACTTGGATCATGAATATCCAGTGCTGCTGGCATCTTGCTCCAGGGATGGGAACTGGTAATAGCATACTGGCATAGCTGGTAAATTTCTGACTAGGCTGATCTGGATCCTTGAGAGCAGGGACTGTCTTTTGCTTCTTTTTATATCCTTGGTGCTAAGCACAGTGCCTGGAACACAATAGGTACTTAATAAATATTGATTGCAGGGCATCCAGGTGGTGCAATGAATAGAGTATCGACCCTGGAGTCAGGAGGACCTGAGTTCAAGTATGGCCTCAGACTTACTAGCTGTGTGACCTTGGACAAGTCATTTAATTCTGATTGCCTCACCTGCCCCCTCCAAAAATAAAATAAAAAAAATATATTGATTGTTACCCATAATGATGATGATGCTTCCCATTCTGGCATGACTCAAGCTTAAAGAAGAGAAAAATTGGAAGAGGAGGAAGAAGAAGAAGAAGTTAGGAAGATAAAAAAGGGAACTGAGTAAATTGTGTCTGTCAAGGTACTCAGTGGGGTGGGTATTGTAGGGTCATTGCATCATGTTGCTGTTCTGTCATTTCAACTATGTCCAACTCTTTGTGACTTCATTTGAGATTTTCTTGGCAAAGTTACTAGATCTCTAGTTCTGATTTAACCCAACAAAGTATTATTTCTGGTACTGGCAATGGATGAACACTGAGTTACAACTTGACCACTGTGGTACCTATTACCAACAGCACCAAACCTGCTGTTTGCAGTCAGATTTTGTATACAACTATAATTTTATATTTTATGAGAATGTTGGGGGTGGAGCCAAGATGGCGAAGTGGAAAGAAGCACATACACTAGCTCTTCCCCCACAGCCCATAAAATACCTGTAAAGAAAGCCTCTCAATAAATTCTAGAGCAGCAGAAGCCAGAGAACAATGGAGTGGAGGAGATTTCCAGCCCAGGGTGACCTGGAAAGTCGATGGGAAAGATCTGTGGCACTGGATGGAGCAGAGCGCTGCCCAACCTTGGCCACTGGGAGCTGAGAGGAGCAGGATTGGAGCAGGCCTTGAGGGCGGAATCCCCAGCAGCAGTGGAGGCTCACAGATCCCTCAACCCACAAATGCCAGAGGCAGCCTCAAAGGTTAGTGAGACAGCTTTTTCACCTCTGTGACAAGGGAGCAGGGTCCTCCCCTAGCCCTGGCTCAGGTGGTGGCAGCAGCGGCAGGCAGTGGCTGCTGTGACAGTGGCTGTGGCAGGCATTGTTGGAGCCTCAGCTTAAAGCCCCTGGGGGAACTAAGCAGTTGATCTGAATCTCCGCCACGAGCCAGGCTGGGGAGTAAAACTCCTCTCCTTTTATTGTGCCATGTTGGAGTTTATGGTGGGAAGTGAAAAGCCCTTAGACTCCCTATCAAAGTGTTACTAGCAGCCTTTGGATATGGTGGCTTCTAGAATCAATTCCAAATAATCCAGGAGTAACTCTGCAAATGCAAGGCAGTTTCCATCAAGGTGTTATCCAATGGCTATCACTAGCTGTGTGACCTTGGGCAAGTCACTTAACCCCAATTGCCTCATCCTGGGTCATCTCCAGTCATCCTGATGAGTATCTGGTTAATATCTTCCTCTGAAGGAGAAGTGAGGCTAGTGACCTGCACAGCCCTCCCTCACTCAAAAACAAACCCAAAACAAAGTCAAGTGCAAGTCATGTCATTATTTCTCTGATGGCATGGTCTTCTTTGGCAATGAAGGATGAACATGCACAAACTTTTTGGGGGTGGGTCAGAAGTCACATTTATTTTGTTACATAGGCATTTGTTTGAACATAATTGTTGGGGAGATTGGAGCATAGTGAGATAATGAAGAATTAGCTCCATAAAAAAAAAAAAAGATACTTAACCAGTAATAAAACAAAATGGGGCAGCTAGATGGCACAGTGGATAGAACACCTTCAAGTAGAATGCAAATTCCTTGAGGGTAGAAACAATGTCACCATTATCAAGATTTACTAATCATCTACTACGTCCTAGGCACTGTGCTAAGCCCTGGGAGGACAAAGAAAGGAGAAAATGAGTCTAATAGAGAAAACAACAAAAAAAAAACTATGTACAAAAGAGTTAAATACAGTGTAAATGGGTGCTTATGTCAACATTCTTTTATCCTTAGTCCTAGCAGAATACCTTGCACATAGTAGGCAGTCAATCAAATCAAATCAATGGACAAGCATTTATTATGGACCTTCTATGTTCCCCTATCCCTCCCCTCTGCCCCCATCCCTGCCAGAGCCCAGCACAATGCCTGGAACATAGAAAGGAGATACAATGATTTTTTTTTAAAAAGAGTCCCTGCCTTCAATCTTACAGTCCAATAGAGGAGAAAATATAAAAATAACTATGCACAGAAAAGTTGTATATAGTGTAACTGGGAGTAGATTTGAAAAAATATTGGCAAATATTGGCAGTAGCAGAGCGTAAAGCAAAGAACATCAGCCCAGGAATCATACTTGTACTACTTACTATTAATTGTCGTTATTCAGACATGTCCAACTGTTTGTGACCCCATTTGGGATTTTCTTGGGAGAGATATCGGAGTGGTTTGACATGTCCTTCTCCAGTCCATTTTCCAGATGAGGAAACTGAGGCCAGCAGGGTTAAGTGACTTGTCCAGAGTCACATAGCTAGTAATTGTGTCAACAAGCTAGTAATGTCAACATTCTTTTATCTTTTGCCCTAGTAGAATACTTGTTCATAGTAGGCAAATCTACTCAGCTCAATGGACAAGTTTTATCATGCACCTTCTATGTTCTAGGCCCTGTACTGGGCTCTGGTGGGGGGTGGGGGTATGGGGCAGGAGATATAATGATTAAAAAAGAGTCTCCGCCTCCTAGGAAATTAATTTCTATCTGGGGAAACTACATGCTTAAATAAGCTTAAATATAAAATGGATGCAAAATCAGGATGTTTTTTGCTAGGGGAAGATGCTAGCATCTGAAGGGATAGGAGAAACCTTGGGGGGACCTACAGGGGAAGTTGGAGGCTCTGTAAGGCGGAGGTAAGAATGGAGTGTATTCAAGACAGGGAAGTATATTCTCATGTAGTCGTCCTCAAACTTTTTGGTTGCAGGACCCCTTTACTGAGGATCCCCACTTACCGTAAGAGCTTTTATTTATGTGGATTATGTCTATCAATATTTACTGCATTAGAAATGAAAATACCTTAGTATTATTATGAAAATGGTTTTGACCTCATGAAGCCCCTGAAAAGGCCTTGGGGACCCCTGAGTATATTTGGACCCTGCTTTGAGAAAGACTGTTCTATGTCCTTACAGCATGGAGGTGAGAGCTGGGCATCACAAATAAGGAAGCGGAAACAGGACAGTGTGTCTATGAAGGGAGAGAGCTCAAGGGGAAAAAACACATGCTCAGCCTGGAAAGAAAGGAGAGAGCCAAACTATGAAGGGCTTCAAATGCCAAATAGACAAGTTGGTATTTGATCCTAGGGGTAAGAGGGAGCCATGGGAGCTTTGTGAGCAGGGGAGTGACTGATCCAAATCTGTGCTTTGATAATATGACTTTGGCAGCTCTGTAGAAGGTAGGACGGAGAAAAGAGAGACTTGAGGGAGGGAAATGCAATAGAAAGTTGTCTCAGTGGTCTGCAAGAGGTCAGGGGTGGTGTGGGCCTGAATGAAGGTTCAGCCACAAGGGTGGCTGCCCAAGTTGGGAGGAGGAGACATCTCATTCTCAGACATGACCCCATGGTTGTGAATGTGGGTGACTAGAAGTATGGTGCTGCCCCTGATAAGAAAAGGGAATTCTGGAAGAGGGATGGCTTTGGGAAGAACATTGATGTAATGAGGTATGCAGCCTATCCATGTCTGGTCATCCTGGGCCACCTACCCTAAGGGCAAAGGGGCAGCAGGGCTTTTACTCACTCGTCACTCTCTCAGAACACAGAGCCCGCTTTCTAGAGGGCATCAGCAGGGACATATGGAGGAAAGGGTTGGGTGGAACTTTCCCAAAGATATCAGTTCAACTGGTGTTGTGGCTGCCTGGGTGGTAATGAGGTTATAACTGCCCTGAGGGTTCTGTGCCTGATTAAGGAGGCCCAGGAGAGGGTGAGGAGGTTGCAACACCTAGGGAGGGGAAGAGTGGGAGAGTACTGACAGATAAGGGTAGATATGGTTGTGTTATAGCCAAGGCTCATGATTGGCTGATGTAACCCATCTTCCCACTCTCAGATTGGCTGATGACACACCCAACTTTGGCTCCTGTTTTGGATATTTCATTCCAGGAAGCAGTAGGGACTGCAGTGCCTTGAATCTGTACACATTTAGACCTGGTAAACGCTTACTAACAAGAAAATTTGAAAATGCAAAAAGCATATAGTTAACTCTTGATTCTATCATTAAACAGATAGATATGATCTTTGTTTCCACACCTAAACAGAGTTTTCTAAAAAATAAACATTTGCTATAAAGTGAGCCATGGTTATTTCCCTCCATCTTCTTCCCCACCTCTATTCCCCACCCTGAGCACTCTCAGAGATCATAAAAAATAAATCATAATTTATTCTCAATCCTCACTTAAAATCTGGCACAGTCTAATGAATTACCTTCGAGCTTGATTAGAGGAGAAAGATCTGGCTTTCTCCCTACACTGTGGGAGGGATACTTCCTGGCCAACAAATGTGGGGGATGGTCCAGGAATTTCTCTGGGGATTGGGCTGGGGTGTTGGATAAGTACACACGACTAAATATGGCAGCACTTAGGGGCACAAAGTAGCTTGTGATAGCTCTTTCCAGGAATTATTCAGCAAACACTATTCCGGAGTGTTTATTGTTTCTATAATATCCACTTGGAGGACTTGGTTTACAAAAGACTGTCCTGAATATTAAAAATGTAACTGGAAGATAGTTGCATTTGAAAAGGAGACATTATTGCTTTTTTTTCTCCAAAGGAAAAAAAGGGGACAGGAAGAAGATTCTTGTTAGAAATGAGGAGCATCCTCACATTGAAGTGAGTATATGAGCAAAACCTCTAGGTTTGAGATCAGGAGGCTTGGTTTTTTATTTCAGCTGGGTGACCTTGAGCTGGCTACTTAACCTCTCTGAGTCTTCTCTGTAAAATGAGGATTGGATCAGATTGGGGTACTTAACTTAGAGTTTATGAAGTTATTAAAAAGCATTTTGATCATTGCATTTCAATAGAACTGGTTTCCTTTGTAATTCTATGTATTTTATTTCATGCATTTAAGAACATTTTTTCTGAGGGGGTCTGTAGGCCTCACTA
Organism: Notamacropus eugenii; assembly: GCF_028372415.1. Classification (NCBI taxonomy): domain Eukaryota; kingdom Metazoa; phylum Chordata; class Mammalia; order Diprotodontia; family Macropodidae; genus Notamacropus; species Notamacropus eugenii. The sequence goes on from NC_092874.1 coordinate 433,806,918, forward strand.
GACACTCTCAAACTCTCCCTGCCTCCTACCTTTCCTGTGACTATAGAGACTAACACCATCTTCCCAGTCTCTTATCCTGGACTCCTCACTATCTCTCATCCACCACATCCATATCTCTGAGGCTATCTCTCCAATATCCACCTTCTCTCCCCTGACACTGCCCCTATCCTGCTGCAGGCCCTCCTCATTTCGCACAGGTGATAGACTTGCCTACCTCAAGTCTGTCCCCATCTGATCCATCCTGGATTCATTAGATTTTGAGCTAAGGGTAGGGTCTTTCCTTTGCCTCTTTTTGTATCCCTAGCACTTAGCACAGTGCCTGGTACACAGCAGGAACTTCATCAATGTTTATTGACAGATTGATTGTGAATAGGTTGTGAACCCCTAGGCTAGATGATCTCCAAAGGTTCCTTATGGCCCTGAACCCAAGTAATCCTTTGTGTTTCTGATTCAGTTAGTTCTCTCCAAAATGAAAATGTCTTGGGCTCACTGTATACTAACTTTCGTTTTTAAACAATGAACAATTTACCACCTGCTAATTAACCATTCCCAGGTCTTCAGATCTGCATGAGATATATACAGCTCCAGGCCTATCAAAACTGACAAGATTCTCTCTTGTTTGTAATGGACTTCAAGGCTCTTTGTCTTTCCCACCTTCCTAAGCTAGACGCATTTAGGCTTTACTTGTAGAATCTAGGGCTGTTCTGGTCCCTGGATCAGGAAGATACAAAGTTTTCTTCTAGGTCAGTACTTATCAACTCAACTCAGTAAGCACAATGCAGTAGAAAGAACACAAGATTGACAGGAAATCTTAGTTCAGCTCCATTTCTTTCACTAACTAGCTATGCCAACCTTGGGCAAATCTCTTAATCTCTCTGGACCTCAGTTGCCCCATTTCTGAAGGAGGGCATTAACAATGAGGTCAAAGACGGAAAGGAAGGCCCATAAAACATCAAATTGCTCAGCAGCACTTTTTGTAGCACGAAAGTGACAGACCATTGATTAGAGAATGACTGATCCATCAATTAATCAACAATTTAATTTATTAAATACTATGTGCCAGTACTGTGCTATGAACTGGCCATATAAAGATGAAGATAATGAATATCATCATCAAAATTATTCTTTGTCATCAAATAATAAATATGAGAAATTCAGAGGAATGGGAAGATTTGTAGGAACTGACGCAAAGTAAATTGAAACAGGAGAACAGTAAACACGATGGCGATAATAGACAAAGTAAATGAACACTAAAAGAAATTTGGACTTTTGGTCCCTCTTCCTGGCAGATGGTATGTGTGTGGGGCAATTACAGGGGGAAAGTGCTTCATATACCATCTGCGGGAATTCTTGTATCGTTTTTGTTTAATTGACTTTCTTTGATACAAGGAAGGGTTAAATGATGGGGGGAGGTAGAGGAGGAAGGTACAACTAGAAATAACTGATGTAAAAAAGCAGAGGTTATTGGATTTTACATATGATATTTAAAATCCTTTTTAGCTCTAATAACTTGTGAGCTAATAGGTGAATATCATTTTTCCTGTTCTAACCTTGATCTTCCCACCTCTCCACTTACTAGATTCCTGCCTTACAGGTCTATGGGTTGGTGACTGTCTTGCTAATGTCAAGAACCCTGGCTTGGAGTTCTGCCTTAGGCACTAACCAGCTGTGGAATCAGGTGGAATCTCAGAACCTCAGTTTCCTCATCTGTAAAATGGGAATAATAATATTTGTACTTCCTCCCTAACAAGGAGGGAGTGAATGTGAGGAAATAGCTTTGCAAAGCTTAAAGTGCTAGAAAAATGTGAATTATTATTGTTTCAGTTCCTGGGCACCTGTCATTCCTCTGTGACCAAGTTTCTATCTTGTACCCCAATTCACCAACTAGTAGATTTCATTTCCATGTACCTATTGCCAAGCTCCTCTAGAGACCAAATTTCCTTTCCTTGAAACTCATTTTCTCTGCTACTGGATTCCTGCCATTGGCTGCTAAATTTGCCTAGTATCAACTATTTGCTTGAAACTTCTCTGATTTTTTGGCTCTTGGAACTGATTCAGCTCAGATATTTTTACTTTTCATTTCATTTATCCATCTACCAGGGGACTGATTTTCCAGTTTCAGACTCATATTCTGTGGAATAACTCCCCTTGGGCTTTGGTCTTTCTATAAATGAATGAAGCTGAGGTCAGTCCCCCAGACAAATGGGGGATCATGAGAATAGCAGGCAAGCAAGTAGTAGGTGGTATGCCTTCTAACCTGTGAGGCTAGTAATTCTCTGGAGGGTCTATGGCTGAAAGCTGCTGGCGCTCAAGATTGGCCAACAAAGTTCTAAAATCAGATCAGAGACCATCATCGGATGCCATGTTGTGCCTGAAGTTTAATCTTGGATTCTTGGTGTTATAGAACTAGGAGTAACCAGCCCTGGGTCTGACATTTGCAAGTGACTTGCTCTGTCTGAGCCTCTGGGTCTGACTCTGAAACATGAAGTTGTTAGATTAAATTATTTCTAAGGTCCCTTGCAGCTTTGACATTCAGTGACTAAGTGAGAAGGTTTCCCTCAAGCTGTGAGTCTTTTCATGGTGATGCAGTTGAGGTCAGAGAAACTCCAGGAGATGAGAACTATTTGTGTTTTCTCAGAGCAAATGAGGTACTGGGGGAGGTCTCTCTAGCCCTTTCTTTCTGGGGCTTTGCTGGGCTAGACTATTGGGCCAAATGTAATTGTGATGAAACCAGAAGAGATAAATGTTAACAATTTATACTCAGGAAAACAAACAAGCCCAGCTTTTCAGGTATAAGAAGGGGAAATCATGAATGGATGGAAGTTCATCTGAAAATATCTGAGAGTTTTGATATAAGTACTTTGGTGTATATGGAGTCTTTCTTTTCACCACTGACTCCTCTGGGGATACATATGAGACAGGCATTATTAGTCCCATTTTTCAGATCACAGATGAGGAGTCTCAGTGAGATAAGTGACTTATCCAAGGACATAAAGCAAGTGACAGAGATCATATTTCTCAGATCATATATCCTTATTTATTAGATAGAATTGGAATAAATAATCTCTAAGTTCCCTTCCAGCTCTAAATCTTGTCATTCTAAGATTCCTATGATTTTCCTAATTTTATTTCATGAAGTTCCATCCTTCACTTTCCTTTGCTACCCCTGTCCTTCTATATCTGAGTTATCAAGTCTAAGTTTTCAGTTGTACCTCCACAACATCTCTTGCATCTATCTCTATCTCTTCTTCTTCTTCTTCTTCTTCTCCTTTTTCTTCTTCTTCTTCTTCTTCTTCTTCTTCTTCTTCTTCTTCTTCTTCTTCTTCTTCTTCTTCTTCCCCTTCTTTCAATTCAGGAACTACATTCTAGGGGAAGTCTGACTACCTGATCTCACCAGCCAATGATTTTCTTCCCCTCCTAAAATTATATATTCATACAAAAAATATATATACAATATACACATGAGTGTATATACATATATATATGTTTACATTTCTTAAAATTTTGTGCCTCTCACCTGTTCCTCTCCTCTCCTCTCTGAACCCCCTTCCCCAGTGTAATATGAGCTCTGTAAGGGTAGGGATTATTACAGTTTAATTTTTGTATCTCCAGGGACTTGCACTGTGCTTTGTACATAGTTGGCAATTAATACTTGTTTGACTGAATAGTGTATTTAGTAAGGATATGTGTAATCATTAGGTGGTGCAGTGGATAGAATGCCCAGTCTGGAGTCAGGAGGACTCATTTTCATGAGTTAAAATCCAGTCTTAGACACTTACTAGCTGTATGACCCTGGGTAAGTCACTTAACCCTGTTTGTCTCAGTTTCCTCATTTGTAAAATGAGTTGGAGGAGGAAATGGCAAGCCACTCCAGGATCTTTGTCAAGAAAACTCCAAACAGGGTCATGCAGAGTTGGACATGACTGAAAAATGATTAAGCAACAACAGCTGTAATCATATGATTTTTTTGTTGCTGAACATTGTTTTCACTTCCAAAAATACCATTCCGAAAGAGTATCTGTTGACGAGAACATCAGAGCATCAGATGCAGGCTCTGTCTCTCCTCCACCATCAGAACTTACTTAGCCATGAATTGGATCCTGGTAGACATCTATCTGAGGTCATTCTGATCCAAAGGGATGCTGGGATGGAGTGCAGATGACTCATTCAAAGGAAATTCTGACATTCTTTCTATCCTTGTGTGTCTTGCAGAGTTTTGTGTGGACACAGTGTTTCAAGTGCTTTGCTTTGCAGTCCTAAGGGGCTCAGAAGAGCTGCTTTGCCCCTGAATCACAGAATCTTAGAGTTGGAAGGACTCTCAAGAGGTTGTCTAGATCAACCTGTAACCCAAGTCAATGAGCAAATATTTATTTAACAACACTATATGTCAGGTACCATTCTAGGCACTGGGGATACAATTTCAAAGAAACAAACAAAAAATGAGATAGTCTCCACTTTCAAATTACTTATCTTACCAAGTATCCTCTCTAAATGCTTCATTCATCTACTGCTTGAAGATATCCTGGAAGGGAGAACAAACTGCCAGGAAAGTCCATTCTAGGTTTGGACAGTTCCAAATTATTAGGAAGTTTTTCTTTATATTCAGTCTGATTCTGCCACTTCACATCCTCCTCCCATTACTCCTTGTTCCAGTCTATCTGCTTTCCAAAAGCACTTTCAAGTTGTGCTTTGAGACAAACATTAAAACTAAACAAAATGAAGGTATACTTATGATTGAATATCATTGACATTAGAGAGTAAGCAGAATTTTGTTTTTGTTTTTTACTCTTTAATGGAGAACAGCAAATCATCTCTGCATTTCCTCCTACTGGTTTATAAAGTGCTTGAGTGAGGAGAGACAGCTTGGCATTGTGGATACAACTGTAGACTGGGAGTCAAGAAAACCTAGGTTTAAATCCTGCTTGGATGTGCTATTGGAAAAACACTTACTCTCTCTGAATATATTTGCCTAGAAATCCGATCTCTAGAGTATCCACCTCATGGGGTTATCGTGAGAATCCTAGGACATCGTGCTTTGTAAACTGAAAGCAATATTGACATCATTATTGTTCATTTTCAGGGGCACAGAAATATATAATTCTGGGTCATGGAGCCTGGATTTAACTTTAGGCTTTGCCATTAGAGCTGTGTAACCTTGGATAAGATTCTTGCCTTCCTTGGATCTCAGTGTCACCATCTCTCAAATGAGCAGGTTGGATTAATTGGTAGCTAAGGTCCTTGCCAACACTGAAATTCCATGAATCTAAAATCCAACACAGATACACCCAGATTCACAGTCAAGATGAAATATTTTCAAAATAGCTCATGACTTCTATTACTTTCTCTACATCATTTCTTACTATGCAGACCCTAAAGTGAAGTGACTGTTGTTTAACTGACGACAATAATTGTGTTAATGTGAAGAGAGGAGAATAGGGTTTATTCCTGAGATGACTGAGGCCAAGGGACCCTTTCTGTTATCTGAATATTTCAGGTAAAAATGGTTTTTATTGAAATCATCTCTGTGGTTTTCTCAATTCTTCCAAGTCTCCAGCCTATTTCAGCAAGACCTCCTCCTGCCTCCAATTGGGAGGGAGTAATCTCATCATTTTAATTACAATTTCATGAAAATACTTAGGAAAGGAGAAGACAATAAGAAATATTTTTAAAGAACCTACTATGTGTAGAGCACTGTAGTCAACATTGGGGGAGACACAAACTTTGGATAAGGCATAGATAGATAGATACATAGACAGAGAGCTGACCTCTGTGTCAGAAAGACTGAAGATCAAGTATTGCTTTTGATACGTACTGGTGATATGCCTCTTGGCAACTGGCAGAGCCTCAGTTTCCTTATCTGTAAGATGGGCGTATGTATATTAAATGGTTTCTAAGTTCCCTTCCAGTTCTAAATCTATGATCCTTTTATCTTAAATTTGAGAATGTGATCATATTTATTTTACAAAGGAGGAAACTAAGGCACTAGAGGTCAAGTGTCCTATGAAAAAGTTACTTAATGGTTAGTATCTGAGATGTGATTTGAACTACAAATTCATTGATCTTTCCACTATGCCCACAGAGATACAGATACAGGGATAGAATGCCCAGAGTCACCATCCTGTGTTTGTATGATTGTATCTAGATTTCGGACATACTCTTTCTCACAAAGCAAGGTAACATCACTCATACGGAAATTGTGTCCTGCAGAGGTCAAATGATTTGCATAAGGTTATCTGACTGTTCTAATGGACTTCATGGTCTGAATGCCCAAATGACAACTGACTGACTCTTCAGAAGGCAAATGTCTTAAACCAATGTAATTGAGATCAAGGTAATTAAGACCGAAGTGAACAATCCCTGCCTGCATGGAGTTTGTAGTATAGCTGGCAGAGACAACATGTACATAATAAGTAAGGGTACACAAAAGAGATATAATTTGGTGAGAAGAGGTGCCAGTAGGTGGAGGGGATCAGCAAATACCTCATGTAGAACATGGCACTTGAGTTGAGTTGTGAAGGCAAGATGACCAGTGCAAAAGACGAGATGGGAGATGGTAATTTGTGTATGAAGAACAGTTGAATGTCCAGCTTGGTGTAGGAAGGGGAATAATATGCAATACAAATGGGAAGGTAAGTTGGGGCCAGGTGATGGAGTTGTCTATGTGAAGCCACATAGCAGAAGAGATTGTGACTGAAGCTAGGGAGAGATTGTTCATTGTTCATCCTTTGCTCTGAAGAGGATCAATGACGTGAGGAGGTGATGTCTTAACTTGCAAGTGAATTGGATGTAAGTGAACATAGTCAACAGCCTCTTCTTTCCTCCAGAGCCATCTGGGTCCAGTGGCAATACATGGGACAGGATGATGGGAGATGGCCCCGGATTCAGTGGGAGACCCTGGTCTTTTTAAGCTAAGGTCTTTCCCAGGTCTCAGTTCCTCTGAGGCAACACCCATTCAGTGATTAAAGGCTAGGTAAGAATTGAGGCAAAAGATAGCTTGGTTTACTATCTCAAAAAAAATCAATCTGGGAAGGGAAAACGCTCAGGGAGAGAGTTTGGGCAAAGAGGACTTCCTAGAGACTCTCACACCATGTAATACAATACAATACTCTGATACCTCAATACAGCAAATTCTTAAGCACTTATTACATGCAAAGCCCTGTGACCAAACGTGGGGGAAGAGACAAAGTTTAGATAATTCACTGTGGTTGTTCTCATAGAACCAGTAGGGGGAACAAGACGCCAATTCAGCTAACTGTAAAACAAAGTGTTATATAACAGATGCATTAGAAAGTCCCAGAACAAAGTATAGTGCAAGGTCCAAGGGGAAAGTCATTACCTGTTGGGGAAGTCAGGAAAATCTTTCTGAAAAAGGCAATGCTTGACTTAAGCTTTAAAGGTATGGGGAGGATATCAACATTTTAAAAGGCAGAGAGACAAAATAAAAATGGGGTCAAGATATAGTGGAGATGTCAGGATGTGTTTGGGGGGAGAGGGGAGGTTTGGCTGAAGCATCGAATGATTTTGGGAGAGTAATATAAAATTAGAGAGGGAGGGAGGCTCTAGTTTCTGGAGAACCTTGAATACCAGGAAAAAATTGAGTTGGTAGACAAAAGGGAGTTACTGAAGGTTTTTGAGTGGAGGTATAGTATGACCAGACCCATGCATACAGCCTCGATCAGCAAGCATTTATTAAATACCTACTATGTGATAAGCACTAGGGATATGAAGAAAGGTAAAACAGTTTCTAGCTTCAAGGAATTTGCAATCCAATAGGAGGGAACATATGTAAATGATATGCATGTGTGTGTATACACACATACATATATACACACATATATGTATATATATACACACACGCACACATAAATACACACATAAGTTCTCTCTCTCATAAACTGTAAATAATCTCTGAGACAAGTAATTAGCATGAAGGCAGAAAGACTTGCACTAGTTCAGGGAGACCACAGAAGCCCCATAGTAGGGACTTCAGGAATAGAGAAGACAGCACGTCAAGCCCCCACATACTCTAGTGGCAATAACACTTCCTCTTCAAGGCACTACATAGTCTACCGACCATACCGACTGTTCTAAAGGATATTCAATCTTAGATCCCCATATTGCTAGAGCTAGAAGGGACCTTAGCAATCATCTTGTCTGGCATGTCACAGAGGAGAAAACAGGTCCAGAAAGGGAAATGACTCATTTAAGGTCCCCACAGCAAATTCCTGGCAGAGTCTGGATGAACCATGAGTCTCAGATATTATCTTCTGCTTTTGCTCAGTCAGGCAGGAGGACAGACCCCAAAGAAGAATATACACCCCTGCTCCCTCCTTACTTCAGTATGGACCTCTTCAACGTGATTTTTCCAGGCCTTTGGGATCAGAGTCTTTTCCTTATAGACAATTGGACATCAGAGTGAGACAGAAGTTCTCTCAGAGATGCTGAGGAGCCATCATCTCTTTGATGTGGGCATTCTCTCCAATGATTGATACAGATCTCAGCCCATCCATGCTTGTGTGTGAACCCAGTGTGCTGGGGGTGGGCTGTCTAATACTGGAAGAAAAGTGGTATAGTGTTTGAGGGAGAAGTTTAGGGTCATGAAATAACTTGGAAACTTCTCCAAAGCAATCCAGCCAGCTCTCCTCCTTCTGTTTAATTTTGGGCCCAGCTTATAGTCCATTCCAAATCAGACATACAGAGGACTAAATACTTTTGATTTGCTGAAACAATTATGTCGGTGACTTGCCAAGATGTCTGTTTGCCACAGAATGTTCATACAAGTGGTGGTGACCTAATCTGAGGTTATTCAACATCCTTGGCTCTGGGTCCCTTCCCAGTAATGAGCCTCTGGGATTAGATATTTTTGAATACAGATTTCATAGTACTTACAAAAGGCCTGTCAGAACTTTCCAAGAAAGTCCAGAGGGTGGAGAGAAGATGAAATTGCTCTTGTTACTGCAGCCAGCTTCTTGTGGTAGAAAACCACTCAGACTCACAGGATCATAGATTTAGAACTTAACGTCACCTTAGGGAACATTTAATCTCATTCATTTATCTTTTCTGACTTCTGTTTTTATAGAAGAAACAACTGAGGTCCCATGGCAAAAGGACTTGCCCAAAGTCACGCAAGTAGGCTAGAGAAATGACTATCAGAATCTGGATTTTAAATCAAGGTTGCTGACTCCAAATCCAGCATTCTTTCCTATCTTACCCCAAATAGTGCCATTTTCATTCCTGAGTCTATAACCAATGGAATATAAATTCCTTGAGGGCAGGGACTGTCTCAGGACTTTTGTCTTTGTATCTTCAGTACGTAGTGTAATGCTTGGCACATAGTAGGTTCTTAACAGATGGTTGTTGAATTGAATTGAAATGATGCCTTCAATTAGTTGATAGCCTGGGGGGCAGGGAAACTTTTTAGAGCCCAGGATCAGAGATTAAGCAGAGACATTTGAAGGATAGAAAGATGGGGAAAAGGTGGGATGGATAAATACAATACAATATGATAAATATTTATTAAGCACCTGCTAGGTGTCAGATATTGAGCTAAGTGCTGGGTATCCAAATAAGAACAAGAAAGACAGTTCCTATCCTCAAGGAACTTGTCATCGAATAGGGGAAGAAACACACAAAAAGGAAGCTGAAAAGGGGAAAGTGCCAGAGGGGGCATGTTGATAATGAAGTTGAAATCAGGTAGAGAAGCTGGTGGCAAATGAAGAAATGGCTGGAATTTTCAGTCCTCTATGAAGGGGGGCCTTCTGCTCCAATGAGAGGAGCAGAAGCCACTGGAGGGCGTTGATGAGGTACGATGAGTTTCTTGGTGACGAATGCATCACAAGATGCATTCACAAGAACACTCTGCTATGGCACAGAATTCAGTGTTGTGCAGGTGTGTCATCTAAGGAGATTTTATTACTGAAATAAAAGGGGTGGAAGTGTGAGGGAATCTCGTTGTGCACTCCCTATAAAACTGTGAGGACCGAATTAGAGGGAGATACCACTAATACTTGATGTTTAGCCCTGCCAACAATCATGCCCTCTTTCACAAAGACTTCAGGGTTTCCTATAGAGTTCAAGGGCCAGATACATCAATTGAACTGTGATCTCACAAGGAGGGCAATCCTTCCAAAGGTACTGTTGGCAGCCAACCCTCCGCCTTCATGTTCTCTTGCAGATCGCTCAACAATCACAGAATTTTTGAATTGAGAGGGACCTTGGCTACTGAATTAGACAAACTCTATACATATCTATCCCTTGCTATCACTACTGGAGGGCATTTCACTGATAATATCTTTGATACTACTTCTGAGGTACACCTTTTCTTGCCACCTAACTTAGGCTCACCAAGTGAGTCTCTTTGTTGCCTTTTTTGGGAGGTAATGAGGGTTAAGTGACTTGCCCAGGGTCATGCAGCTAGTAAATGTCTGAGGCTGGATTTGAACTCAGGTCTTCCTGACTCCAGAGTCAGTGCTCTATCCACTGTGCCACCTAGCTGCCCCTTCTTCATTGCCTTTGAATCACCTGTAACTTAAGTTCTTCACAGACTGCATCATTTCATGGTTCAGAGCTACATTTGAATCATTAGGAGAATAGTGGTCAGAAGAAAGAACTTTGGAGAGAAGTACTTGATGTCATTTAAAGCACTGCATCATTTCCCAAATGTGCAGCGCCCAACTTTCTCTTAGTCAGTTCTGGGCCTAAGTCATTGTCCATCTACAACTGGTATCTGTCCAAGATATGTACCCTAAGGACTGTCCATCCAACTACCTGGACATCCAACTAGTCTGGACAATTTGCATTCTTTATCGACTTGGACTTATACTTTACTTTAGGACACTCAACCTGGCCAAAGCCAATATAATGTAAGCTCCTTCCATGAACTAATTGTTTCCTTCTTTCTGATTAGCTCCACCATCCAGCAAAGTGCTGAGCATGAAATGGGTGCAGAATAAATGCTTCTGAATTGATTGACCTCTTTGGGGTCATTCAAGATCTCTTTTAGGAGTCTCTGCAAAATACCTTGGCCACATAATAAGAAGATAGAACTCATTGAAAAAAGACCCTGATGTTGGGAAGATTGAAGGTAAAATGAAAAGGGGATACCCAAGGATGAGACTGATAGATAGTATCAAGGAAGCAGTGAACATCAACTTGGACAGACTTCAAGAGATGGTGAAAGATAGAAGGACCTGGTGTCCTTGGTGTCACGAAGAGTCAGACATGACCAAGTGACTGATTTCAGCACCATGCTTATGTGTGATGTGAACTTGTGGCAAACCTCCCTGTTTACATGAAATTCTTCTTCTATTTGGACTCTGAACAGGACATTTCCCATGATCCCTTTGGTGAGTATATATCTCCATGTTTTAAGACCCATTGGGTATTTATAAACAAAGTTTTAAAAAAAGTTTTAAGGAGAAAGAAATGACATGTGAGGCAAGCATTACGATCCTCACTACTATGCATGAGCCAGCCTCAGAATTAGAAAGACAAAGTACCACCTCTGGCACAGGCTGGCTGTGAGACTCTGGAAAGGTCCCTTAACTTTTAGAGTCCCAGGAGCTCTCAGCTAGATTATGTGGCAGGTGCTGATCTACATTGGTAGAAGGAGTTCCCTCCCTATCGCAGTGAAATCATAAATCTTTTCAAGTCTCTGTTCTGCAGTTGGTGTAATGAATCACTCGGAGCACAAAAATATTCAATAACCTCATGGAGAAGTAATTTCCAGAAAGCTTAAAAACAGTTCAGAAAGACAAAAGCTCCTGGCAAGGAGGTTCTCTGGATCTCAGGAGCTCTCCTACAAAGTCCTAAAAGCCGCTTTTATATTTTTCCTTGTTAAAAAGGCCCCAGCCAGGTCCTAGATTAATCTGATTAGTCGAGGAGTTAACTCAAACTGTCCCAGATCTGCATCCAAACTTCCTTTCTTTGTAACAATTTTCACTGGTGTTGTATGTGGGACTAACTCATACCTCTTGCATTTCACCAAAATATGAACCCTAAATATCTAGACTAAAAAAAAAATAATGGACATGCCTATAGCATGCTAAGGTCTCCTCACAACAGCAACGTTCATTTTACAAGTAAAGAAATAGAGGCCCAGAAATGCTATGTGAAGGTCCTGTGTTCACACACGTAGCGAATTTCAGATCTAGTTGTGGAACTCAGCTCTTCTGATCCTAAATAAGGTATTTTTTCCTCTATATTACAGAGACTCTTCATGGGCTTTCTGCACTAAAGCATTCGCTGCTCAGCCTCCACCTCAGAGCCAGGACCCTGGCCAGGAGCCAGGCATCTGCTGTATTTTGGAAAGGAGTCTCTCCTGGGTGGAAATGCACCATATTTACCTGAAATGGTTTGTTAATCATGAATTCAGCTTCCTTCTCTCAGTTAGCAATACTTTCCCTGGAAGTAAACATTGGAAAGAAAACATTAGGAGATGGCATGAATTCTTCCCTACATCTTACAGGTGGTCTGGCCTCTTCTCACAATTATCTAGAGAGTCAATTCAGCTAGGGCCGGGCCCTCAGCAAAGTTGCAAAGTTTGCTAGGGCTCCCCACTCCGTCACAGGTTATCTTTGACTGATTCCCACAGGACCTTGTTTTCTGCTAACTATCGTCTGTGATGTAGAATTACAGGATTAGCTGGAAGGATCCTTTGAAACCATGTAATTCAACCCTTCTTTTCCCACTCTGTTTTGTAAGGACAGAGTCAGTGAGGTTTTTTACTGGTTAAAATATAATACCAAAGGTGGAAAATTTGGGTAGTAACACAGGAATGTGAGCTAAGTGAGTAGAGAACACTGACCTTGTGTCCTTAGCTGGTTGTTCTGGTTCATTGCCTGGTAAATCAGAGAGGCTCTTGGGAAAATCTAACACTAAGTGAGATAGTTTTCTGGGCTAGTGGCCTCTCTTCTCTATCCAGATGTAGGGATGCAAAGGAGAAGATAAGTCTTAGCCTGGTTGCACTGTGCCTTGCTTTTGACTGCTATATGTAGTGGTAAACCTGTTGACCTTTTCTCCTAACAGATTGGTGCAGAGAATGCCAGCAGGTGGCTCTAGACAAAGCCCAGAAGCTGGTAGCATGAAGTAATGCCAAGCAGACACAATACAATCAGTGGGGAACAGGTCTAGTGGGAGCAGCAGAATGACATCACCAGAAGACTACTATCACACTCTATGACACCTTTATACCCCATATAGTATGGTCTCTGTTCATGCTCACTCTCCCTAGTGATGATGAGAGAGTATGCCCCTAGTTTAGGAGGGGGGAGGGCATTTTCCTTTAATTTTTCTTTAAAATACTATTTCTTTAATAACAATAATAATAGCCAGCATTTATGTGGTTGCAAGATTTTCAGAGTGTCTATATACATTATCTCATTTGACCCTCACAAAAATTCTGGGAGATAGAGGCTAGTATTATCCCCATTTTACAGATTGAGGAAGTTACTCACCTAAGTTAGTAAGTTACATGTCCTCTAAGGCAGGATTTGAAAGAGTCAGGTCTCCCTGACCTTAAGTCCTGTGTTCAATTCATTAGATCACCTAGTTGCCTTTGTTTTGAACTGTATTCTTTGGCTGATTAGGAAAAAAAGAAGTAACTACAGTGGTAGGGGTTTAGAAAATATAATTTTGAGTACATGGTGACCCACAGAGTATGCTGAATCTGGGTTATTCTAGGGACCTTATGTATGAGAGGAAGGGTCAGTTTCTATATACAGATGAGGAAAATGAAGACAGAGAGGTAAAGATGTGATCCAGATTTATATAGCGAATAAGTATCAGCGTCAGAATTTGAACCCATGTCTCCTGACTCCAAATCCAATACTCTTTTCCCCACACCACACACATTCTTCTGTCCAATGTTGTTTCTCAGTTTATTGACTGACCTCTTAATAATTAGTTAATACTCGTGTGGCATTGGTCATGCCATTTTATCTCTCTAGGTCTCATGTTCCTCCTGCATAAAACTTGAAAGCCCTTCACAATCTGTCTCCAATTTTTTCTTCCTGACTCATTTATATCACTTCTATTCACAAACTCTACTTTCTGGCCAATCATGCCTGTTAGCTGCTATCTCCTTTCCCACCTGCTTGCCTGGGACAGACTCCCTCGTCTTCTCTGCCTCTTTGCATCCTTAGCTGCTTCCTTCAAGGCTCTGATCAGGTGCTACCTCCTCTGGGTGGATTTTCTCCCTCTTAAAATCACTTTGTATTTATGCCTCTCTGTACATGTTACATCTCCTTGTAAAAAATAAACTCCTTGAGGAAAGGAACTTGCTCTTGTGTTTGCATCCCCAGAGCTTATAACAGTGCCTGACACTGCATATGCTTATTTAATAAATACTGGTTGGATCGCAGTGGGTGGATGTCTTCTTGGTACTAAAAGGTCAATGGATTCGCTATTCGTTATTGAGGAGTATTGTTCATTCCCCAAACATTCTGTTCAATGAGGTGGAATTCAAAATCCAAAGGATTTTTTTAAATTAAAAAATGATTTTCCCCTATTTTTATGAACTTGAAAAAACATCAACAGAAAAATCAGATTGCATGGGAAACTGAATTATGAAGTTTTCAACAATCATTAAGAACTTAATATATACAAAGTACTCTGCTGGGCAGTAGAGATGCAAAGACAGAAAACAAATGAAGGCCCCTGTCTTCAAGGAACTGGCATTCCGCTGTAATATTCAAGAATGTTAATTACTTTAGATGTTGGCCTGGGGTCTACATGTAGATGTAAGGTCAGTGGACTTGAAGTTAGGATGAACTGGGTTCAAATCCTGCCTGAAATTATTGTTATCTATGTGACCTTGAGGAAGACCTCAGTTTCCTCATCTGCAAAATGGGGGGTTGGACTTGGTGGCATCCAAGGTCCTTTCTAGCTCTAAATCAACAATCCCATGAGCTTGACTATTATTCCCTCTCTTCTTCTGATCTGTCAGGACATCCAGACATTTGGTTAATGGAGATCTAAGGTTTTGCTTTCCACACCCTAAGGGTGGAGAATTCCCAAGGTGGTTCTTCAAGGAAGATTCTAGAAAGACAGAGCTCTTCAGTAAGTGGAATGTGTTATAGACACTAACTGTGAAGAGAGGCTAATGGAATTTTAAAGTGAACTGACATCCTGTGATGGGAGGAAGTTCATTAGCAGAGTTTCTGGTTGGTCTGGGTCTAATTCTTGTCAGAATTAGAGAACAAAGTGAAACAATGAAAAACTCATACAATCCTTCTTGTTATGGTTACTACTAGCTTAGATTTAGTTTAGACAAAATAGCAGGAAGTTCGAAGTGGATTTCACAAACAGATTTTTTTAGAAAAGGAAGCTTTTGTGATTGCTGGCAGGGTTGGCTTTCAGGGACCATCAACTCACTGAGACTGATGGTTCAGCCAATGAAAATGTGGACATGAGCCAAGTCTATGAATTAAATATTCACTAAGGACCTACTGGATACATAGGGGGGGGGCTCAATGGGACACATTGGCAGAGGATGGATAGCTACTAATTGCTGGGCTAGGTTTATGCATAGGCAGAGTATGCAATTAACTCAGTCTTATTTGAAGGGATCCCTGCTCCAAAATATCTTATTGTCTTTCCCCTTGAAGTTCCACCATTAGAGATTTCTTCCTTTGAGTCTCATTTCCTGCTCCTCCCCTTTCTCCTGTTTCCATCTTTAAGATCCTTTTTATTAAATTCAAACATGTCTGAGGGGGATAGTATCTTAAATTATTAGTTAAGCACTTTAGCAGGGATTCCCTGACCCATCTGTGAGTAAGACAAGATAGGTCTCGGTTATGGGGAAGAGTTGCCACAGTAGGCAAGATGGGCACTTGAAAGGGCAGGATGCCAAAGATAAATTATAGTACCTGGAATACACTCAAGACAAGAGGGCTTCTTCAGCTTCTTACCTCCTTTGGTTTAGGGTTCTCTGAGTGCCACCAATAATCCTTTGAGGAAGACCATGGTGGCTGGAATAAGGGTCTAAGTTATTAGCACAAGGAAGTTGTCCTACTCATCTAGTAAAAGGAAAAATAAATCTATCTCTGGTTCTGTTTTTCCAGGAACAACTATCCTGATACTTTCCTGCCAAGCTTTTCCCCAGAATATGCAATGACACCTCCTGATGACAGCAAGTGGCTGGGATGTATGTAGCAGGCAGTTTATTAATATAACTAGTGTTTCCTGTGGTTAAGTGTGTGGGATGGAAAGGCATTTCCAGGAAGCTTTCCCTGTACCTTATACCAATTTGATAATGATCTTCCTAAATACACATTTGCTCTAGGACTTGTTTTGCTTCTTCCTTATGCATGATCACTGATCATTCTAAACTATATTTATTTGTGTATTATCTAAAATGTGTATTTCTGCTCTTCCCACCAGATACAATAGTGTTCTACACACAGTGAGTACTCAGAAATGCTTGTGGAATTGAATCAAATGCACATCCAAAAGAGGAGTGCAAAATCAACTGAAATACCTTTTTCTTAATGCCATAGGAGATGTACAATGGAAGTCAAGTGCACACAATAAAGTCTCTAACCTTTCCATGCTTAGGTTTACTCATCTGGAAAATGGAGAGGGAGGTAGCTTAGATGCTTCTAAGGTCTTGTATTAGTTCAGAATCTGTGATCCTATGATCTATGATCATATTACTGAAGTAGGAGTCACATACTGTACTGCTTCTCTAGGAAGGGTTTGGGGTCTACCCAGAAAGAGTCCACCCTCTTGAAGTCCAGAGTAACTTTGTAACTCCCATCTTTTCTTCTTATCAGGAATCCACTGTTCCCATCACACTAGGATTCTTACTAACTCTCTCTTAGTCTATCTTTATTTCCTTTTCTGCACTTAAGGTATCTTTCCACATTGGGAGGGTTCAATTATGTGCAAAACAGAACTAATTATTTTTCCCCTGAAGATCTTACCACCTTCCTTATAACTGCAGAGGGCAACCCACAAGCTCTTCTACCTTGCCCATTACTATAGAGGGCAACACTATCCTCCTAGTCCCTCAGGCTCACAAGCTAGGAGTGATCCTGGATTCCTCATAATCTCTCAGCCCCTATCTTCAAACTGTTGCCATGGCCTGCTGATTTCACCTTTGTAAAATCTCTCAAGCCCCTTTTTCCCCTTTGACACTGCCAGCCCTCTAGTGTAGGTCCTTAGCACCTCACACCTGGATTATTATAATAGCCTGCTAGTGGCTCTTCCTGCCTCAAGTCTCTCCCCACCCCAATCCATTCTCTTTCAGCTCCCAAAATAATGCATTAAAGTACAGGTGGGAGTATGTCATACACACTGTTGCCCTCTCCCCACAATCAATAAAATCCAGTGGCTCCCTATTGTCTCCAGGAGCAAATATAATGTGTTTAGCATTCCAAGTCCCCTCCTATCTGTCCAGACTTCTTGCACATCACTCCCTAATACATACTCTTAGATCCAGTGACACTGGTCTCTTGGTTGCTCTACAAACAAGATACTTTATATCTTGGTTCTGCGCATTCTTTCCTGCTGTCCCCCATGCCCGGAATGTCCTCTCTCCTCTGTTCTGACTATTGATCTCCCTGATTTCTTAAGTCTCAACTAAAATCCCACCTCTTATAAGACTCTTTTCCTAACCACCCTTTTATTTCAACACCTTCTTTCTATTAATTTTTTCTTCTTTATCCTATAAATAGTCTCTTCATATATATTTGTTTATATGACATCTCTCCCATTAAGCTCCTTGAGGGCAGAGATTACCTTTTGCCTCTTTTTGCATCCCCAGGGCTTAGCACAATGCCTGACACCTGGGAGATGCTTAATCAATGTTTGGTGACTCAGTTGGACTGTTTAGCCCAGGCCTGCCCATTCTTCAAGACCCAACTCAAGTTTTTCTTCCATGAAGCTTTCTTCAATTATTCAAGCTCTCTGCAATCTTTTCCGAATTCCCATTACAATTATAATCTGAGCCAAATCCACTTTTCAATATAATCAGAGAGTTTCAATATAATGTCACATCTTCCCTTATCTTAAGTTGCTATTTAACTGTTTCCCAGAATAGTCATATCCTACCTCCTCAACTAGATTATAATCTCTTCAAGGAGAGGGAGAGGTTTTCAAGGGGTGGCTGGATGATTATGGTTCCTCTTTTAGCATCTCTTATAGCCTAGCAGAGAAATAACTGAAAAAAATTCTGAATATCTTGTTCTAAAGATTATTCCTTTAAATAGCAACTCACATTTCCATGATACCTTAAGGTTTGAAAAACACTTTCTCCACAATGACTGTTTCAGGGGTAGGTAACCAAGGATGTGTTGGTAAATGGTTAGATAACAAGATCAGGAAAGATGTTCCCATAACACACTTTAAGTTGTATTATTTAGATTTTCTCCATTATTTTCTTAAGTCTAGGCAATAACAAAACAATAAGTCAAGGCCTGATTTATAACCTTTGACCACTTACGAGAACATTATAATACATTATTATGTGAATTCTTACCCTGACAATTTTACAATCAGTTTTTGGCCCCAGTATACCCCTGAAGGTGATATAAGTATTATCTTCATGTTATAGCTGGGGAAACTAAGGCACAAAGCAGTTGAGTCTTGACTTTAGGACCAGGGCTCTTTCCACTACACCCTGTTGCTGCTCTCCCATGCCCCCCCATGAAGCAGTAGGGATGCTCAACATTGAGCAGGTAGACTTTATTATCTTCTAGAAGAACATGTGGCTAGATATAAAGTAATAGGATTTAGAGCTTAGAGATCGGGCTGAGACTCAGGCAGGTTCAGCTATTTGCCAAAGGTCACATAGTTGGTAGCAAAGCCTGAATTCTAACCCTGACTCCCGACTCCAAATCCAACACTCTTTCCACTATACTACATGTCTGAGATATCCAGGGTTTAGCATCCAGTGTTTGACACATAGTAGGGGCTTAATAAATGCTTGTCGATGCACCTTGAAATACTGTAGACCCACTCTGTAAATGGCCCACCACCATCTATAGAGAACATCTGTGTACAGCCAGGTCACACATTTCTATCTGAAAACTAGCTTTTGAAGCATTATGAAGACTTGGTGTACTTGTTAGAAATACTCGAAGATATTTTCATTTGTCGAGGACCATGGGTCATTGCTCTCCTTGCTAACTCTGTTCCCATTTTTGGGTTTTCAGCAAGTCCTTGTTATCTTCTATACAAAATTCAAATAATGTACTTCAGTTTTTTATTTGCTTTTCTCTGGTCACAGGAACACTACCTCCTTTCTTTTGCTCTTTCCCATGGTTTGTCTTATACTCAGGGAATGGGGTGAGAAGATGGGTGAGTTTAGGCCTGTACTTGACCTGATTTGCAGAAAAGGATACTCACTAACTGTAGTCAGAAGCAGGCAGGGCTTGGGATCATAGCTTTGGAGCCAGGAGGGATCAACTAATTCAACCCTCTCATTTTATAAATAAGAGAAGGGAGACAAGTAACTTGTCCAAGGTCAAACAGGAGGTAAGTGTCAGAGGGGGTATTTGAACCCAGGACCTCTGATTCCTGAGCTGGTTTCTTTGTTTTATTCTCATGTTGTCATTAGGCAGCCCCCTGGGAGGCCACAAATACCAAGACAATATTAATTTTCTCATGTAATACCTCCTCAAACCCTATCTCCTCTGCTCTGATTAGGTGAGTACATTTTGTGGTAAGTGACTGAATATTTGTTGAACTAAATTTAACTGACCAGGAGGGTGAGAAGACTGAACTTGCCGTACAAATTCTGGTCAGAGGAACTGAGATGTTTAACCTGGAGAAGAAAGTACTAGAGGTTGGGGGAAAGCTGACTTCAAGCATCCAAAGAGCCACCATTTGGAAAGATTAAGACATGTTCTGCTTGGCCCCTAGGATGGAACTAGAAACAAGGGATGGAAGTTACAGTCAAGTGCTTTTAGCTTTGGAAAGGAAAAGTTTTCTATTTGAAGCTGCCACAGAGTAGACCTGGTTGCTTGAGGAGTGGCTGGTAGGTAGGTTCCCTTCCTCTGGAAGTTTTCTAAAGGCAGTTGGATGGATGACCACTTATCAGAATGCTGTAGAGGGAATTCCTGTTCAGGTATGATTTGGATCACATGCCTTCTAGGGTCCCTTCCAACTTTGAGACTGTGATAAGTAAGCATTCAGATAACAAATGAGAAGACAGTCCAGTTGACAAATGCTTTCCCCTTCCTTAACCATTTAGCCAAAACTCTTCAGGGAGCAAAAGGACACTTTTTTTGGAATAAAATTCCTAGAATGGGGGGACCTCTGTATGTATGCTATGTACAGGAAGCAGGCCAGTTCAACTGCAACTAAGTGGCCTAAAATTTCATTAACACACAGTTTACTAGCCCTCTTTCATAATTTCTGGATAATAAGCATGCATTTACATAGTGCTTGGTGAAACACATTATTTCATTTGATTCTTATAACCCTGTAAGGTGGATGGTGTGAGACTTATTACTCCCTCCTTCCTCCCGTTTTGCAGATGAAGAAACGTAGGCTCATAGAGGTTTGGTGACTTGTCCAAGATCAAGAAATCAATCAACAATCATTTATGAAGCACCTACTGTGTTCCAGGCACTCTGCTAGGTGCTTGGGAGACAAAGCAAAGGTGAGACTGTCCCTGCCTTTACATGGCTAAGTTAATATCCAAACCAGGTCTAGAGGATCCTGGAACTTTTAAGAGTTGAAAGGACATTAGAGGTCAATTAATTCAATGCTATCATTTTGTGGAAGAGAAAATTGCAGGCCAGAGATATTGAGTTGACCAAAGTTCCACAGTTAATAAATGGCAGAACTAGATTTGAACCCTAGAGTCTTCTGACCCCAACTCAAATGCCCTTTCCATGTTCTCAGGTTTTCCAGCTGTTCTCATACCCCCAAGTGATCTTCCTGTTGCATTATTTCCATTTTCTAGATGATTGACAATAAATAAGCCAAAGCTGCTTCCTCCATCCCCTTCCCAAAAGCTTCTTAGATGAGTATCTGCCAAAAGGTTGTTAGTGTGATATAAACTCAATATAATAAATTGTGAATGAAATACAACGATGAACAAAAATCTAATGAAGAAAATAATAAGAAATTATAAAGCCAGAAACAACTGATCAGGGAATTATTCACTCTTTTGGGTACAGCCTCAGTCCCTTCTATATGTGCCAATAATCCCATTGCTATGAATAATTGAGAGCCATCTGCATTTCATCATAATCACATTTTAAAACAATGCCAGAGGAGATATTTTACAAAGTAAAAATTGGAAGCAGAAAGATACAAAGGAAATAATGGTGGACTTGGAATTAGAGGACCTCATTCAATCTAATCAAAAGGGCTCTCAACTTCATTGGATAGGGAAGGAGAGGACAGTTTATGTATGTATGTATATATATATATATATATCCCCCAGCTGGATACTATAGAGCCACAAAGAAGAACAACAGTAGCTGAGATACCCGGAAGGCCCAGGAAGGAATCAGTATCAAAAGCAGTAAAACTCATGGCCTCAAGTGTCTACACATGTGTCAAAAGTTCAGGCAATTAACAAAAAATAAATCTGGCAAGTTTGGCTTCATGGGTGTCACTGAGATTTGGTGGGATGAAAGCCACGATGAGACTATGGACTTGGGAGGATTTATCTTATTCAAAAGAAATAGTAGGTAAAAGGCAGGTTTGGGTTGTGTTATACTTTCATAAGTTATACTCACATGAGAAAATCTAGAAACATGGGAAGAGGCATGGTAGAGAGAATTTGGTGAAGGTCAAAGAAAGGACAAAAGAAAGGGACTTTTTTTTTTTTTTACTGGACTATGCTACAGACCACCTGAACAGAAAGAGAAAATAGATGGTAATTTGGGAAAAAGATCAAAAGCCTAGCATAGAAATATGATATAGTAGTGATGAAGATGGGGTGGGGGTGGGAGAACTTGAATTATTCAGATGTTTTCTGGGTTCTCTCTCCTTCCTCTGAGAACAGCTGACTTCTTGAATGTTTAACTTTTATCCTTCAAAAGGTAGAGCAATCAACAATTCTATTATTTCTATATTAATTCTATATTCTATTCTGGATCTAGTTCTCATTAACAGAAAGGAATCAATTTTTGACATGGAAATGATGGGAACTTTGGGGAAAAGTGAAGACTCCCTCCTAGAAAGGGAGAGAAAATTTGGGCATACACCAACATGTACCTTACATTTTGAGAAATAAGGTTTCAAAAGATTCAAGGAAAGATAGGAAGGATGCCATGAAATAAAAATGTTTCAGGGGAAAGCAGTCCAGGAAGGATGGGGGATACTCATGAATGAAATTCCAAGACATACAGAGAAACAATTCCAGTGAAGAGGGGAAATGAGATTTATCTGAAGAAAGCAATGTTTCTCAGGGTACTCAAAAAGCAACTTAGATTTTTAAATGAAATGTATAGAATATGGAAGCAAGGCCAGAAAAGAGAAGATGAATATGAGAGCATGATATGGACTTATAAAAAGAGTATCAGGAATGAAAATGCTCAGAGTGATGGGAACCTGGCAAGGTAAGCTATGGAAAACAAAAAGTTTTTTAATAGCTATGTAAGGAGAAAAAGGTGGGTCAAAGAAGGGATAAGGCCTTCTCCTGGGTCAGAGAGATGATGAAGAGAGATCATGGAGAGAAGGCAGGGCTATTCAACTCATACTGTTTCTATTTTCTCTGCAAAGGAGAAGGACCCTTACATTGGAAATTATGGAACAAAGATGATAATTTGATACCGAAGATAAGTAAGATAGTATTGATGAAGGACGTAGATGCTCTTGATGAATTCAAGTCCCTAACCCCAATAATATACATAATCTTTGTGCTTGGAAAAACTGGATTGTAGATGTGATGCTGAAACAGTCAATGAGATTTGAAAATCATGGAAAATAAGTAGGGTACCACAAGATTGGAGTCAATTTCCTGATTTTCAAAAAAGGGAAGTGAAGAAAGTTGGTAAACTGAAGCCAGTTGACCTGACCTAAACTCCTGGGGGAAATTCTCAAAGGGACCATGAAAAGATGTTTGCTCAACATTTAGAAAGGGAATGGTGATTACAAGAGCCAATACAGCATCATGAAGATTGCGTCATGCTTGACTGATCTCACGACTGTTTTTAGCAGGACTACTAAACTATCTGTCCTATAGTACTATACTGTGGGTATGGATTGCCACTAGACTGTAGCAATACTTTTGACAAGGTATCTCATTATCTTTGTGGAGAAGATGGAGAGAAATGAATTAGAGGATAATATTGGAGGACGGGGCCATGGGCTCCAGGGCTTTTATCTAAAGATGGGATTCAGGCCAGTTTTCTCCCCATTTCCAACCAACTATGCTGCTTTTGGACTTCTATGGAATTCTCTATTATGCGTTCCATCCCCAGGAAATGCATCATTGGAAAAATCTGATTGTGCTGTAGGATTGAATCTTCCTGTTACTCACATCTTTCTCATCAATGGCCTCTGCCCTTCTGATTGGATCTTATAACTGGAGAGCAGGCCTCTTCTCCCCTGCCTTTCAGTTTCTTTTTATGTATTTTCTTTTCCCATTAGATTGTAGACTCCTTGAAGGTAGAGGCTATCTTTCTTTTTGTCTGTATTTGTATCGCTCACACTTACCACAATACTTGGTCCATAATAGGTACTTAATCAACAGTTTATTAACCATTATTGACTATAGATGAACTCAGAATTGGCCAACTGACTGGACCTAAGGAGTAGTTGTCTATGATTCAATGTCAATATGACAGGAGGTCTCCAGGGCAATACTCTAAGGATTTGTGCTTGACCCTACGTTGTTTAACATTTTTATTAATAACATGGACAAAGGCATAGATGTTATACTCATCAAATCTGCAGATGATACAAAGCTGAGAGGAGTAGCTAACACACTGGATGACAGGGTCAGGATTCAAAAAGATCGTGACAGGTTAGAGCACTGTTTGAATTAAAGAAGCTGAACTTTAATAGGAAAACACATTTGGGTACCAAAAAAAAAATCAATTTCACAAGTATAAGATGGGTGAGTAATGGAGAGGGAGAGCAATTGTTCTGAAAAAAAGAGAGAAGGTTTTGTAGACTGTCTGTTGAACAGGAGTCAGCAGCCCAATGTAGCATCCCTTCAATAAAAAAAAAGCTAATTTGATTTTGGGCTGAATTGAGGGGCGGAGTTTTGAGGTGATAGTCTTGTTATGCTTTACCCTCCTCAGACTTTATGTGGAGGATTGTGCTCAGTTATGGGCACCATGGTTTAAAATGGATATTGAGGAATTGGAGGGTGCCTGGAGGAGGACATCCCACATAGTGAAGGACCTATCAGGATTAATTGAAGGGTTGGTCATGTTTAGCCTGGCAAAAAGCAGATTGGTTGGGAGAGGGGCACATGATAGCTATCTTTAAGTTATTTGAAGGATTGTCATGTAGATGTGGTATCTGGTTTTTATATGACTCTAGAGGGCATAACCAAGAGTAATGAAGTGGAAATTACACAGAAACTAATTAGGCTTGGTGTCAAACAAAACAAAAATTTCTTAAGAATCAGAGCTGTCCCAAAGTATGATGGCCTGCCTTCAGAGATGGTAGGTTTTCCCTTCTTCCTTTGAGGTCTTTAAGCAGAGGTGGGATGATGACTTGTCAGGTACATCATAAGAGAGGATTCCTTTTGCTTATGCATTAGACTAGGTGGTTGAAGTCCCTTCCAACTTTCAAAATTTGTGATTCTGTAAGTCTGTGACCTGGGATCCAACAGCACTGTCTCTTACTCCCTATGTGATATTTTGTGAGTCACTTAAATGCCTTAGATCTCAGTTTCCTTATCAGTAAGATAAGGGCATTAAAGTAGATGGCCACTAAAGTCCCTCCTAGGTCTATGCCCATAATGTTCTAAGTCTTTGATCCTTTTAGGCTATGCAAAAAAGAAATACAACATTTCTCTTGGTTTCACATTTCCTTTTTTTGTCAAATGAGGGGGTTGAACTAAATGGCCTCCAAGGATCCTTTCAAGTTTTGAACCCATAATCTTAGAAACATTAGGATTATAAAAGACGCCAACATCTTGACTAATTGATGACCGCCATGGTCAATCTAGCTCATTCTGCTTGAAAAATCAAGACTGTTCCAAGGACGTCTTTGGAGACATTGGGTCGCCGAGCTAACTTCCACTTCATTATGGCTAAAGGGTCTCTGAAACAGTCTTCTCTATGTAGAAATGGTTGACACTAAGGAAGAAAAAACCGTTTTAGCCATAGCTGCAGGCCCACTAAGTTGGTTCCTAGCCCTGGTCCTCTCTGGGTCTTAAAGAATATCTGTGCTTTTGATTTAATAAGTTCCCAGTTATGCCCAGGGGTGTTTAGAGCGAATTCACTGATGACTGATGTAATTAGAGGTCAGAGAGGTGTAACTACTTCATAATTTGTTAGTTTTTTAAAAAAAATGTACTAACATTTTCAAATGTTAGTACATTCAAATGAATGCTATCCCAGCATGGTATAATGAAAATCACTCTAAATATGTCTCCGCAGGACCTGGGGTTCAATCTCTGCTGCTTACTACTTGTGTGACCCTCAAAAAGCCACTTACCCTCAGTTTCCTCATTTAAAAAAAAAAAAAAAAAATGAATGAGGTAGACCAGATGGCCAAAAGAATCATCTCACTCTAAATCTATGGTTCCTTTAAATGATCAGAGGACTAACTAATGCTCAACATAACTTAGGAACTCTGATTTGAGAACTGCATTCAAAACCTGGAATATCCTGGTGTGTTCAAGGCTGACACCTCTTCGTTTAGAACAACAGCTAACGTTGAGATTTGCAAAACACTTTATGTATATTGTCTTATTCGATCCTCCCAACAGCTCTGGGAAGCAGGTTATTATCCCCATTATATAGATGAAGAAACTGAAACTAAGAGAGGTTTATTGACTTACTCAAGGTCCCACAACTAGTGAATGTCTGAATCAGGATTTAGACTTAGTTTTTCCTAAATCCAAGTCTAGTTTTTCTACATATTATGTTACCTAGATGCTTCTTTTTATGTATGGAACTGATTTCTGTAAATAGTTGAAAATCATTCAGAGCCACATCTAGTCTATACAGTGGGTGATTAACCCAAAGAGCTCCACTCATGGTCCAAATCAAATTTTGTCTATGAAATAAGACTGATTTTCTGCTGAGGCCTATAAACTGGCTCTGAAGGCAATATTCAAAGAGGGATTTATGAATTATTTTGAGAAAGGAACCATAATGATAATGATGGGACAATAACGTCCATATTGACAATGATAATAAATTGTCAGGGGAAAAGGAATAGAATGGAATAGGCATTTATTAAGTTCCTGCTATCTTCCAGACAACTGAGGCCCATGGAGATTAAATGAAGGGTTTCATGCTCCCTGTCCCCCAGTGAATTTCATCTTTGTCACATCCTCTCTAAAATATAGTACTCAGAACAGAGCATAATATTCCAGAGGTAATCAATGATGTTCAGAACCCTTGGTATAAAGGATAGAGAGTAGTTTTGGAGTCAGGAAGATCAGAGTTCAAGTCTTGTCTCTAACATGTACTGGTTGTGCAAGGCCCAAAGTAGACCTCTCAGTGGCCAAGTTGTTGTTGTTCAGTCATGTCTGACTCTTTGTGACCTCATTTGGGGTTTTCTTGGCAAAGATACTGGAGTGGTTTACCACTTCCTTTTTTTTAATTTTATAGCTTATTTTGTAGAAGAGGAAACTGAGGCAAACAGGGTTAAGTGACTTGCTCAGGGCCACACAGATAGTAAGTGTATGAGGCTGGATTTGAACTCAGGAAGATGAGTCTTTCTGTCTCTAGGCCTGGCACTCTGTACACTATGGCATCACCTAGCTGCCTCAGGCAACTCTGCAAGTTGCCTCAGGTAACTCTTCAAGACTATAGGTGGCAGATAAGGTTGATGGCCTGCACTGGTAGGAGGAATTTTTAACTAGAATCTTTTCCCATCCAGTTATATACACCAATATAATTCAAGTCTAGACCAAGGGGAAAAAAAGGGATAGTATTAGCTTGTTTGGTAGCTCATACTGAACTTGAAGAATACATAACTTTTAGGTCTTTATCATATGAATTACTGTCTAGCCACTTCTCTTCTGCCCCCTGCCCTCAATTCTATTTTTTTGCAACTGATTTTTTTTTTTAACTTAAGTACAAGACTTTAACAAGATGAAATTTAATGGCAACAAATGTAGACTGAAGGCTGTGGTTCCAGTATGAGCTATTGTGAGTCTTAATTCTTCCATCCATCACAAGTGTTAACAAATTCTTAAACCAGAGAGTCAATGAAATATATCATGGACCAAGAAACTTGCTCCTCTTTAAAGTATACATATTCAAATATACAGTTAGTTTTTTTTGCTTAAGTACTCAGGTCAAAATGTCACTCAAACAGGATCACTGGGTTAGTACTAGAAAGAAATTTAGTCATCTAGTTCAATCCTTTCATTTCACTGATGAAGAAAGTGAGCCCCAGAGAAGTGAAGGGATTTGCCCAAGGTCATATAGATGGTAAGTGGGAAAATTAGGGTTTGAATCCACATCTGTTGACTTCAAATTGGCACACTTTACACTGTACCACACTGCCCTGCCAGGGGGACAAAGAGAACATGCCATACTTTCACATCTATTGATACCTACTGCCCAAGTGATACAATGCCTCTTTGTTATTTTCATTGAGTTTTTTTTCAGTGGCATCCAACTCTTTGTGACCCCATTTGGGGTTTTCTTGGCAAAGATACTATAATAGTTTGTCATTTCCTTCTCCAGTTCATTTTACAGATGAGGAAACTGAGGCAGACAGTTAACAGACTGTTAACTGACTTGAACAGTAAGTGTCTGAGGCCAGATTTGAACTCAAGTCTTCCTGACTAGGTATGGTGATCCACCACCAATACAACGCCTTTGGTACCTTTCAATATAGTCAAAGAAATATTATCTTTAAACTGCTCATTAGCTTACCTCCTGGCAATGCCACATGTGTGATAGCCACTTGTATTCTCCACTTGACATCAGAGAAGCATTATGGTGTAGTTCAAGGAGTAAAAGACCTGGGTTTAAAACCCAACTCTGACATTTACTCCTTGTGCGGCTTTCTCTGAACTTTAATTCCTTCCCTTGAAAAATGCTGGTGTTATACCAGGTAACCTTCAAGGTCCCTCTCATTTAGCATCCTATGATTCAGTCCCACAATAGCAGGAAGAAGAGAACGGGAATTATTGACAGACTAATAACTTCCAAATAGTCTCCTCTCTTTAATGTTATATCTTGCGCTGGTGCCAGTGGTCAAAGAGAAGAATCATGGTGTGCAATCATGCTAGCACGCATTTCTCTTCTCCTTAACTTAATAAGAAATACACTTTTTGAAATATACTGAAAAGCAGAGGCAGGCATCATAAAAACCAAGAGGAAATGTCAACAGTGAAATTTCCTGACAACTGAGTTAACAAAGTTCCTAAGAAAAGAGTTGTTTAAACTAAATGTCAGGTCCCTTCTATAAATATCCTGTGTCCAGCTGGTGTTTGGTGGATGTGGAGTTGTATGAAGATTCACATTATCAGCAAGCAAAAACCCCTTCTTTTTCTCACATTTTCTTTCTGCTTCCCAGCAGCCTCTGCACCCACTTGTTAGAAGTACCCCCATGAGAGTAATGTGAAACTATGCCCAAAGAGCTATAAAACTGTGTGTACCCTTTGATCCAGTAATACTACTACTAGGTATGTATCCCGAAGAGATCATTAAAAAGGAAAAAGGAGCCACATGTACAAAAATATTTATAACAACTCTTTTGGTTGGGCAAATAATTTGAAATCAAAGGGATGAGCACCAATTGGGGAATGGCTAAGCAAGCTATTGTATATGATTGTAATGGAATATTACTATAAGAATATAGACTATAAGAAAAGACAAGTAGGATGGATTCAGAAAAACCTGGAAAGACTTTCATGAACTGATGCAGTCAAGGGAACAGAATCGGGAGAACATTGTACACAGTAACAGCAATATTACTTGATGAAAAATTGTGACTTAGCTATTCTCAGCAATACAAATGATCTAAAACAATCCCAAAAGCCTAATGATGAAGCATACTATCTGCCTCCAGAGAAAGAACTGATATTGTTTGAATGAAGACTGAAGCATGCTAGTTTTTACTTTTTTTCTTTCATTTTTTTAAAGTCTTTTTGTACAGAATGACCAATATGGAAATGTTTTTCATAATTGCACATGTATAACCTATATCTGATTGCTTACTGTCTTGGGGAAGGGAAAAGAGAGAGAGGTAGGGATAGAATTTGGAACTCAAAATTTTAAATAAAAATGTTAAAAATTGAAAAAAAGCACCCCCATGCTAGACAGGGAGTTAGGAGACATATGAGTTCACTCTTTGTAAGGAGGTTGGACCAGGTAACCTCTGACATCCCTTCAAACTTGAGATCTATGACCTTAGGAACAATATCTGTCCTCTCAAACTCCTTGGATTGTTGTAAAGGAAGACCTTGGAAAACCTATATAAGGGTGACTTGTACCTATCAGAGATTTGGTGCTGTGAGGACACTGGAAACTGTTGGTTGAAAACCTTTCCTTTTATAGAAGGGAAAAGTACATTTGGAGAGGAAGGTCCCACAAGTAGTCACTGGAGGAGGGAGAGTTTGAATCCTTGATCTGGGACTATTAACTCATCACTTTCCATTTTGGGGAAAATCATGACTTTCAAGATTATCTATGAAATCTTCCTTGATCCTCTCCACTCTCTGCCCTCAATCAAATACTAGACCCTTCCTTATCTGATCTCATAGAACATTATTTGTTCTAATTTGCCATTCCTTTCTTCTCATAGGTGATGGGCTAGGTGCCTCCAGCCCTCCTCCTTCAACTGTGGGGCAAGTCATGGGTGTTCATGACATTTAGATGAACACTATCTGCACAACTTTTGTTAAAGTAGGCATTACCATCTTGGGCATTACCATCTGCCCTAAAGACCACTGGATCTTTCCATTTGGCCTGTTACTGTGCACTCCAGATCTCTGGTATTGCCATCCAATCTGATGATGCATTCTAAATGCCCTTGGGCCTTGCTTGTTGCCCTTCTGCAGAATCCTATGAATCACTGGGCTTTGTCACTCTCCCTCCAGCTAAACCTTTCCCCAAGTGCTGTCTCCCCAATGAGAATGTGAGCTCCTTGAAAGCAGGGACTACTACCACTTAGCACAGGGCTTGGCATATGGTAGTACTTAATAAATATTTTCCCACTCATATATTCGTAATAATTTACTTGAATATCAGCTATGGTGGCAGAGGAACAATCTAGGTATAGGAAGAGGGTCAACAAAGGGATAGTGGTGTGAAAGGAATGGACCTATTTGGGTTCAGTCTAGTTTGGCTGAAAAGCAGAGTTTATGAGATAAGGCTGGAAATGGTGAATGGCACCATGTGGTGGAGGGCTTTGAATCCCAAGCAAAGAAAGCTGTAAAAGTATCAATACCAGAAGAGAGAAAACCCACAGGGATGAAATCCCCCAGTGCAATGGGGTACCTCAGAAGCTGGTGAGTTCTTGGTCTTTGGAGCTGAATAACAGATAACAGCTGAATGAAGGAGGATGGTCCCTGTCCATTGGTTGTGGCTAGTATTCTTAACGGTTCTCACTGAGGGAAGGAGCTGCAGAATTACTTCGCTCACCATGTTTCCTCACCTATTTGTTCATGCTTCTCACGTCTGCGTCTGTTTTTCAAACAAGCCTGTGCAGGTAGCAAATACAGCAGGGGTCTTTCTCTTCTTCTCCATCCTCTGCACTGAGACACCCCACAGAAAATCTCAAATAGCACACTTGAGTAATCAGGCAAAACCTGATTCATTCTTATGGCACAAAGTGAGAACAATCACTTTTTCCCCAAGGAACAGTACTGTTCTTTTTAGGCACCAGACGTCTGAGCAGAGCAGGAATATGGAGAGTTTTAGCGAGCCCTTTTCTTTTTGGGATGATTTAGAATTGTGGCTGTCCAGAAGAACCCCAGGGTAGCTCCTTCCTGGGGTGCAGGAGAGTTAGATAGCAAGAATAGTGGCAAATTCTCTGGGCTTCATGCTTTAGCAGGGGCTTCTGAGTTCTTAGTGGTTGGATAGTGACTCAAAGAGGCAACCAGTGAGGGAGGACAGGACAACTCCTCTGATTTAAAAAAACTAAAACAGATGAGCTTCACATTGCACAGAATGTTAGACCTACAACCTCAGAAAACCTCAGAGGTCTTGTGCAACCTGTATCCAACTATATCTGTAACAAATGGCCACCCAGCCTCTGTGTGAAGATTTCCAGTGATGGGGAATTTCACCCCATACTGGATGATGACCCAGTCTATTTCTAGCCAGATCAGAGTGTTAACAAGTTATTTCTTAAATTGAATTGAAACCTGCCTCTCTACTCTTTGTTCTATCTTCTGGAGGCAAGTTGAACAAATTTAACCTCTCTCCCACATGACGTCTCTTCAAGTAACCAAAGATAGCTAGCTCTCACGCACACTGTTTCCAAGCCCTTCTCTCTTTCAGGCCAAGGATTCTTACTCTTTTCAACTAATCCTCATTTAGCACGAATTGTACTCATCAGCTCACCATCTTGGCCATCCTCCTCCGGACTTGCTTTAGTTAGAACATAAGATTTATAGCTAGAAGTGACTGTAAAGATCATCTCCAATTTCATTTTACGGATGAAGAAAGCAAGGCTCACATTTATAAAGTAGCAGGGCCAGGAGTCTAACTCCCATCCTTTGACTTCTAACCCAATGCACTTTCCACTAAACCATATAGGATTCATCTCAACAAGGTAGATAGAGTTCTGGAGTCACTTTTAGTCTTAGTCATGAGGTCTCCTTGGACAGTTTTGTACATCCTTTTGAGGAGTGGAGAAGTAAATTTCTCATTGTCCCTACTCTCTTTTTCTCCCTCCCTTTTGGAGGGGAAAGATGAACTTTCCTTCCTTCCTTCCTTCCTTCCTTCCTTCCTTCCTTCCTTCCTTCCTTCCTTCCTTCCTTCCTTCCTTCCTTCCTTCCTTCCTTCCTTCCTCCTTCCTTCCTTCCTCCCTTCCTCCCTCTCTTTCTTTCTCTCTCTTTTTCTTTCTCTTTCTCTTTCTTTCTTTCCTTCTTTCACAAAGCCTTAAACCCAGTTCTCTCTGAAGTTCATAGATGGGACCACACACAATAGTTCCCTGCCCAAGCTCCACATAACGGTTGTATTTTGGGCTGTCCTGGCTTACAGTGAACGTCAGTGGTAACTGTTTCTCTTTGGAACAACAACCCTGAGGGTCTTCCCCTCCTGACTTGATTTTTTTTTTCTTGTTTTTCTAATTAAAGGGACCATCCCTTGACTCACTTCTCAAAGGGGCCTATTCACTGAATGGGTATTATCTCACTCTAAGTGAATACCTGAAAAAGACTTAGCCTAAAAGGGCTAGGGTCTCCCATTGCATCCTGGGCCATCTCTAATTGTCCTGATGAATATCTGGCCACTGGACCCTGCTGACTCTGGAGGAGAAAGTGAGGCTAGTGACCTTGCAAAATCCTCCCTTACTCAAATCAAAGTCAACTGCAAGTCATGTCATCATTTTCCTGATGTCATGGTCCTCTTCAAGAAAGAAGGCCAAACACAATAAGTTTTGTCAATGTCCTTCCTAAAATGTGGTGCCCAGGACTAACCCTAATACACTATCTGTGGTCTGATCAGGTTAGAGCACAGCAGATTTACCATTGCATTCATTAGTTCTCAGTGCTTCTTTTAAGGTAAGCTAATGTGGCTAAAAGTTTTTTGACTGATGTGTCATGTCACTGACTCATTGAATGTGCAGACCACTTAAACTGCCAGATCTTTTTCAGATGAACTATTGTCTAACCACACTTCCCACATCCTTTACTTCTTTTCTGACCCTATGAGAGAAGGCTTTATATTTACTCCCCTACTCTAGTGGAGTTCTGATCTTATCCATTTGGGTATTTCCTCTGATGATACAAATCACAACCTCTCCAAACCTACCCATCCTGCTCAGCTCTCTTCTACTTCCTCTTCTAAGTTCATCCCAAGGTGTACATTCTACCTATATTTGTACCAGTGGGACAAAAGAGTGGTCCATTGGCTATCTCACAGTCTAACCACATAGCTTGCCCATCTTTTGTCAGTTATACATTTATTTGATGATATGCTTTATGCTGATTCCACAACATAATTCTTTACTTAAAATGGGCTATAGCTTATTCATACCCTACATATTCTTCTCCACTGCCTTTTGGGGATATAACAATTTCAGTGCTTTGGAGACCACAAACTTCATGTTTATTGTTCTTACATTTCTTTGTATTAGATCTGGCTCTACATTATCCACATATACAATCAACCCCTAAGCCATTACTAGCAATATGACTATAATCATTATAATTAATAATCATAAGTATGTACAATACATTATATAATGCATAATATATTTTAGCCAGAATTAATCATTGCAGCTCCGGTTTAAATAGCATGCTAATGTTTTCAAATGTTCTATGTATTGATTCATTTGGCCTTCACAACAATACTGTGAGACAAGTACCTTTATTTCTATTTTCCAGATTAAAAAAACTGACTTTGAGATAAAAAAATCTTGCTTAAGATCACACTGCCACTCAATGGCAGAACTGTGGGTAAAGTCTCAGAATTGGAGTTGGCAGGAATTTTGGAGATCACCTAGGCCAATCAACCTCATTTTACAGGTTAGGAAGCTGAGACCTAGAGAGATAAAGAGGCACATACAAGGTCACTGATGTGGTAAGTGCCAGAGCTGGGAAACAGAACCAGAGTCTCTGACTCTAACTACATTATCCTGACTCCCAATCCATTTCTCTTTTCACTAGTCCAGATTTCCTTCCATCCTACATAATCACAATTAGCAGTGATATCTTAGATGCTAATTCAAATGACATTTCTTATTTTTCATCCTCTCTGCACCTTTTGACACTATTTGCCACCCATTCCTTTGGATACTTCACCACCCCATCCCCTAACCCTCTGCCTTGATTAGAATACTTCTCTCCCTCTCTCTTTCTCACTCTCTCTCTCTCTTTCTTTCCCTCTCTCTCCCTCCCTCTCTCTCTCCCTATTTGTCCTCTTTCCCTCAAGATTTTTTGATGATTTATCATCCCTTTCGTGATACTTAAGCATAGGTATTTTCTAGAGCTCTTTCCTGGGCTCTTCCGTTTTCTCTCTTGATGACCTCATCATAAGTCCATTATCATCTCTATGAAAATGACTCTCAAATCTGTATTTCCAGTCCAAATCTCTCTCCTGAATTTCAGTACTCCATCACCAATTGCCTGATGGACATCTCCACCTGAATATCATGTTGGCACCTTGAATTCAACATGTCTACCACATAAGTGATAGTCATTCTTTTCTCTAAACTTCTGTTTCTATTGAGGATACCACCATGGACTTCCAGTGGTCCAGCTCTATAACCTGATAGTTAATCAACCTAGATTCTTCCCTGTCCCTTATAATTAGTTGTCAGATCTTGTCACCATCACCATACCATCTCACATGCATTGCTTTCTCTCAACTCACAGGGCTAAGTTCAAGCCCTCTCTCACCTTAGACACTGTTGTTGTTCAGTCATTTCAGTCATGCCCAACTCTTCACAACCCCATTTGGGGTTTTCTTGGCAAAGATAGTGTAATGGTTTGTCATTTCCTTCTCCAGTTCTTTTTACAGATGAGGGAACTGGGGCCAACAAGGTTAAGTGACTTGTCCAGGGTCACACAACTAGAAAGTATCTAAGGCCACATTTGAATCCAGGAAGATAAGTCTTCCTGACTCCAGACCCCAGTGTGCCACCTAACTGGCCATTATAATTACCTCTTAATTTGCTTCTATTTCTTGTCCTTAATACCTTTTTAATACATCTTCCTTACAACTGTCAAAGTAACTTTTCTCTAACCGCATCCTTGCTTAAAAAACCTCAATGGCTCCTCATTGCTCTAAGGATAAAACCCACATTCCTCAGTTCAGCAATTTAAAACCCTATACAGCCTGGCCCCAGCCATCCATTTCTAGCCTTATTCCATGTAATCTAGGCTCTAGGTATTCTCTGAGCTCATAATTATATCATGTGCTTATGGGATCTCTTTCATCTCTGCCTCTCAGAAGTTTGAAGATACCTTGAAGGACCATTGCATGCCATGAAACGTCCACTGATACCACCAAGGCTTAGCAGCCTCTCCTTCCTCAAGTTCTGTATTTATTTATCAGCAGGAATGTTGTACTCTACTCGTAGCATGTAGTTCCTCAAGGACATTTTCTCACAACAGCCCTGGGGATAAGTCTTGTTATCCCAATTTTACAGAAAAGGAAACTGAGGATCCAAGATGTCAAGTTGCTTGTCCATTAACACACAACTGGTTAAGTGACCAAGTCAATGTTTGCACTTACAGTCTCCTGACTCCTATTTTTAGCTCTTTTCAGAGGCTGGAACCACTTCCCACATTTGTGGTACCAAGACAGGACACAAACATACAAAAAGCAGAAGAGGAAAAAGAGGAAATATTGTTTGATGGTCTGAAAAAATCAACCAATGCATTTCTAGTCTTTTTTCCTGGGTGAATTATTGAATCCTAAATCTAGCTTTCACACATTGTAGTTGATATTAAGCCTAAGGGAAAGATCCCAAATGTTCTTTTCTCATAATTGAATGGTGACAGTTCTTTCCTATGAAATTTTAAGGCCCCTTTGAGCCTAGTTCTGAGGCCTAGTGGTCCTCTTGGTCCCCTGAATTAACCCTGTTAGATTCTAAGGGGAATAAACATTCTTGTAGAGTCCATTATGCGCTAAATTCTTTTTATAAATATTGTCTCATTTGATCCTCACAAAAGCTCTTCAAGGTAGGTGGTATCATTATATTCATTTTATGTGAAAACTGAGGCAGAGGATAAGTGACTTGCCCAGGGTCACACAGTTAGTGAGTGTCTGAGGCCAGATTTGAACTCAGGTCTATCCTGACTACAGGGTCAGCTCTCTATCCATTGTACTACCAGCTACCTCTAATCCTAATTATAAAAACAATAAAACACAACTTTACAATAGCAAATTATATTTTAGCCTTTTACAATTTAGGAGACGGCATTAAATGCTACAAAGCACTTCCCTCAAGATCACCCTGTGAAGCAGGGTGATTATTATGTTATTATATAATATAATATAATATATAATAATACAATATATAATTAACATAGTATTATCCTCCTTTTGCAGATGGGGGAAACTGAGGAAGAGAGAGGTTAAGTAACTTGCCCATGGTTATACAACAAGTGAGTGTTGGAGTCAGGATTTGAATTGAGGTCTTTTGATTTCAAATCCTCAACTCCTTTCAGGATGGTGGAGATCAACATGATTCACTCCAGACAGGTTCATCCCCCTTTAATTATGTCATGCTTTATAATTCAGGGATATTTTACCTCTGCAGAGCATCCCTAAGAACCTTGATCATTTTAAAAGTTTCTCCAAAATTCCTATGAGAATTTCTCATGTTCTCATGTTTCCATCTACTCTCTTGACTGAGCCTCTGGAGGCTGGATATTGGTTCCTCCAAGAAGCTTTCTCTGACTCACCCTTCGTGGGTTCCCTTTCTAGGAACATCTGAATGCTCCAGAAGATCATAGGGTTTAGACTGGAATTGACCTTGAATATCATGCAGTTTGAAATCCTCATGTAGCTATTTCCTTACAATTTACTAGATTATTTCCATATTGTCTTATACTTGAATGATTTCGTGATATTGCCACTTTCTCTCCAACTAGATTAGAAGCAGCCTGGGGGTACAGTGGTTAGAGCCTTGAACATGGAGCAAGGAAGAACTTAATTCAAATCTGACCTCAGATACTTCTTGCGTGGCTCTGGGCAAACCACTTAACACCTTTTGCGTCAGTTTCCTCAACTGGAAAATGGAATAATAACAGCCTGTATTTCATAGGGTTGTGAGAATCAAATGAGATCAGATTAAGAAAGTGATTCTCAAGCCACTAAGTGCTGTTTCAGTGTTGACTACTATTATACATTTCACTAGAATTATGAGTTCTACTTCCAGACAGAAGAAAGGAAAAATGTGTTTATTAAGCACCTACTATGTGCCAATATTCTTCAAACTGAAAGAGAATGGAGGGACCATCTTGCTCAAACTCCTTTTTTTTACAAATGAAAAGCAGATTGCAAGTAGGGCAGTGACTTGTCTAAGGTCATATAGCTAGTAACTGGTCAAGTTGAGACTTAGATCAGGTATCTGGGCTCTTAGTGTGGCATTATGGATGACTTATCCAACGTTCTTTCTTCTTGACACTCTCACAGTGCTTAGGACAACACAAAGAACTGAAGACTGAGTGTCTTGTTGAACACTTGTTGATTGATCATGTTTGCTTACCCAAGGAATAAGGAGCATTTTGTCACCTAACGGTAGAAACAAGCTATACCTCTCTTCCTTGGGAAGCTCCCTAGGATTGGGAGTCTGTCAGGTTCTTGGCATCTCTGCCTAAATTCCCAGGGACCTGACTACATAGTTCAATAGAAGTAGATACGTATTTGGAGGCAGAGAACCTGGGTTTGAGTTTTGTCTCCAATACTAACCGCCTCTGTAACTTTGGGTTGAGCAAGG
The DNA here is from genome assembly GCF_028372415.1 of Notamacropus eugenii. Taxonomy (NCBI): domain Eukaryota; kingdom Metazoa; phylum Chordata; class Mammalia; order Diprotodontia; family Macropodidae; genus Notamacropus; species Notamacropus eugenii. The sequence goes on from NC_092874.1 coordinate 433,844,589, forward strand.
CATTCTCCTCTCTGGGGCTCAGTTTCCTAATCAGGAGAATGAGAAGGGAAAGGCTATAGTGCCTACTACATGCCAGGTACTGTGCTAAGTGCTTCTTACAAGTGTTATCTCATTTGATTCTTACAACAATGCTAGGAGGGAGGTGCTGTTATCATCTCCATTTTACAACTGGGGAAACTGAGGCAAAGACAAGTTAAGTGTCTTGTCCAAGATCACACAGGTAGTCAGCAATTACCTGACATCAAATTTGAACTCAGATTTTCCAGACTCCAGCTCTTTCACCTTAGCACTAGGCTATCCAGCTGCCTCAATGGAAGGTATGTCCTCCTTTGAGGTCCTTTACAATTCAAAATCAATCACCTGATTTCTAAGGTCCTTTCCAGTTCTCAATTCACTCATTCAGGATGGTGAAGGGTCTTAAGGTCATGCCATATAACTGGTTGAAGGAAGTAGGAATATTTAATCTTGAGAAGAGAAGATTAAGGGGAACCTGAGGGTATTATCAAATATTTGAAGGGGAATCATGTGGAAGAAGGACTGGACTTTTTCTGCCTGGTCCCAGAAGGAAGAATGGGGTCACTCAGTTGGGTGGGGTTCCAAAGGAGAATCAAGCCATATAAGACCCTGGAGAAAGAAATAGGATAGAAAAGGATGGTGCTAAGATGTTCCTTTTCCTGGGGGGAACCCAGAGAATCTAAGAGTTGAGAGAGACCTTTATAATATTTTTGGAAGAGAAGTAAAAGGTTTTGGTTTCTGAATGTTCTTTGAGAAAAGGTGCTATCTGAGTGACTCTGGCATATAAGCAAATGAGTCACTCCCTGCATTTCCCCTCCCCCTTTTGCTCTGCATGAGGACATGAAGCCAGTCATGATTTGGCATAATCAGGTGCCCGTGTGTCGTCATGGTGCAAATTACCCTATGAGCAAAGCTAGCAGCTTCTTTGTTCCCTTGACTGTCTCATCTCCCCCTCCCCCTCCTAGCATGAGCCATCACTTCAGATATCTCTTGCGTTCTTTTTCTGATTTGATAATGAATTGCCAAGACTGGCCAGAGAGCAAAGGAGAAATGGCATCTTACCCAGGGTTCAACCTCAGGGGAACACATGCTTCTCTTTCTACCTCTCCTTTCTCTTGATTTACCTTATGGTGTTAGATCCCAATGTGTCACAGAAATATAGAACCACAGAACTAAGATCTGGAATGGGTCACAATGGAAGTTAACAAGGAGAGAGTAAGGCACTCTAAAGAGCTCTGGCTTTGGAGTCTGAAGACCTGAGTTCGAATCCAGGTGTCCTTGGGCAAATCACTCCTAGTTTCTTTAACAACAAAATGAACAGATTAGAATATATGGTCTCTGAGGTCTCCTTTTCAGTTCTGGATCTGTTATCCCATAAGTATTTATGTGCTTACTATGTGCCTGGCACTGTGTTGGGTGCTAGGGATTCAAAGACAAAAGACAAAATCAAAACAAAAAACTCCTATCTTCATACTACATTCTACTGGAGGGGGAGATATAATACACACACATATGGGTGAACACAAAATCTAACAACCAGAGGATCAGGAAACGCCTCTTATAGAAGGCGAAAGCATTGGAGTTGTGCCTTGAAGGGAACTCAAAAACCCAAGAGAATTAGGATAAGAACTAGGGAGAGAAATATGATTTGGGATGGAACCAAGGAGTGAGGATGGGCACAGGGATGGGGACCCACAATAAAAACCAGAGAAGGAACCTGAGAAATTTATATAAATGAGACTAGGGGTTGAGAATGGACGTAGGGATTGCAACCTATGGGGATCTGGATTGAGCATGGGAAATATGGCTGGGCACTGGGGAAGAAGATGAAGACACTGTGACTGACCATAGGAAGAACTGGAAAAGGCAACTAAGATCTAAGGATGGGGATCAGTGTGCAATGAAGGATGAACTCCACTGTTTATTTGCTCAGCTCAAGTTAGGTCCTGGGAAATAGAACAGTGGCTGAACAGTTCGGGAACATATTTTTAGCTCTACCTATGTCTTAGGTAATTTTGAAACTATTCAGAGTCTTCATGGCAACAGAAGAAATGAGAGACTGCTAGCTGCCTCTAATGAACACTTCTTCATCCATTTGAATATTGGTTGAACACCTGTTGTGTACAAAGAATTGTGGTAGGAGCCGAGGGAGTTGGCAGATATATTTCCATTCAGAAGTGATGGTGTGTCAGTGGAGGAAAAGCAGACAGGTGGGATTGCAATAGGGCAACATGACCTCATCTGGCAAAATTCACTTGGCAGAATTCTGAATGAAGCATTCATCACTATGTACCAATGGTGTGTTACTACTAAGCCACTGGAAGCTTTCTTGTAACAAGGGATTTGATCAGTCACAAAATAGGTGTCTGCATGACAATAACAGGGGCTTAACAAATTTGAAAATCCTGCATTTATAAAATCATTCCTTACTAAGCCCCCATATTATCAATTAATCAATCAAACATTTCTTAAGCACCTACTATGTGCCAGATTCAGTTTCCAGGAACAGAGACAAAGCCTCATACTCACTTAATCTAGCCACAAGGTTTATTTACTAAACAAAATGAGGAACTCACGCATATGAGGATGCAAAGAGACCTGCACATCCTGGCCTGCCTCATTGCTACCTGCTGAGTCTTGATTTTTATCTACCTATGTAATTTCTCCCAAGAAGTCAGCTCGACACAGACAAGAGCCCAATCACTGGAGAATCTGCAGAGGTTTTGGGTTGTGAAGTTTTACACTGAGATGCATGGAGGGAGATAGATTTTGCAGTCTAAGGTAATCAAATCCCTGGTACTTTTGCCTTCTGTGAGGAGGTCAGTTCAAGGCTAAACAGGCATTGTTAGACTTCCTTTGAAGAAAGGGACTGCACTCACATATCTTTGTCAATCACTCTAAGTCTCTACCTGCATCTTCCTTTCCTCTCTCCCCATCCTACCTCCTCCAAATGCCTGGGTCCAGATGCACTTATCTCAGAACCAAATTCAGCTTTCAAAACCCTGAAATCTATGGGGATGTGGATCTGCAGGGGGCTTCGGTATAAGCTGGGCTTTAAAACATTGTGGCCACTACAGTGAGAGGAGGAAGGCTGTTGTCATATTTGAACTTCACAAAAATCCTGAGACAGGTATTTATAGGTAGTATTGTCCCAATTTTAAAGATGAAGAAAGTAAGGTTCTTACAGCCTGATTTAACCAGCCGATATCAGACTTACTCTGGCTTATGACTGATGTGGCTACTGAATTTTCCTACTCCAGTCCAATGCCACATATACAAAAAGTTTATATATGTAGATGAAAGGAGATGACTTGCATAATAGGGACTTTGTCTAGTCTCTCTTAGGTGTATACCACTTCTCTTCTCTGACTCTCAAGTCACTGCATATAGTTACTACCATGACCTCTTTAATCAATTCTGAGAAATGGACAAAAATTGAAAGTATTAATTCTGGCCATCACCGTTATTAGAACTTTAACACAAACCACCACAATGAGGAGGCAGAAAGATCCCAGAAACCACATCAAATAGCAAGTACTTGAAACTGGTCAATCAATCAGCAATTATTTAATAAGAACCAGGTCCTGTGCTAGGTTCTGAAGACAGAAAGACAAAAATTAAACCATCCCTTCCCTCAAGGAACTTATACTCTAACCAAGTAGAGAAACATGGAAAGGTTTGGAGATCATGGGTAAAAATTACAGAGCAGTATTTTGTTTTATTTGCTTGCTGATATTTTCTCTAAAAGCATCTGACTTGGTAGAAAAAGCACTGGCTTTAAAGGCTGCCTTTCCAACAAGGCATCTCCCATGCTATTATTAAAATCATACAGGATTCCATAACAGATGCAACTACATTGACAGCTTTTCATTGTCATTGAAATATCTTCTGAGCACCGACAGACAGCAAGTGAAGCATAGACCAGGGAGACATATGTTCACTTGGCTGCTGTCACAGAGAATGTCCTGTGCAAAGTCCAAATCCAAGGGTTCATCACTAAGGTAAAGTTCTCTACAGGCTCTAATGCACAGAGAATATTCTATTAATTACAGTGAGCCATCTCATCCAACACTAAAAAACATCTCCTCAGTGAAATCCATATTCATTCAAAGGATTTTGGCTTTGTCACCCTCAATAGGGACAGCTAGGTGGTGTAGTGGATACAGCACTTGGCTTGGAATCAGGAAGGCTCATCCTTCTGAGTTCAAATCCAGTCTCAAGACACTTACTAGCTGTGTGACCCTGGGCAAATCACTTAACCTTGTTTGCTTCAGTTTCCTCATCTGTAAAATGAACTGCAGAAGGAAATGGCAAACCATTCCAGTATCTCTGCCAAGAAAACCCCAAATAGGGTCATGAAGAGGTGGACATGACTGAAAAGATACAAGAACAGCAATCCACAATGGAAAAACACAACAGTAGATTTAAAAAAACCAAATCATACATAAGGTACAAATTACAACATGCTGTTAAACAGACAGTTCTTTGACTTATTTTAGACAGTTGTGGTTTGACAGTGAGAGGGGATAAAAATTGAATTGGAAGAGTAGTTTAGTTAGTTTTTCCCAATGTTTTTTATTCCATGAATTCCTTAACAGCAACAAAAACATGTTGTGAAACCCCAGAACAATTTAGCATTCTACTCATAATATTCTCTTAGATTTATTTGCTAAGTACTTATAATTATAAGAAGAGAGTTTGCTCCCAAAAGTTCAAAATTAAAATTTATATAACTATAAAATTATAAAATTTATATTTTACCACTAATTATGATACCTCTAAATAGTCATTTTTTTTTTCATTTGTGTCCTACCCTTTTGGGGTTTTCTTGACAGAGCTACTGGAATAGTTTGCCATTTCCTTCTCCAGCTCATTTTACAGATGAGGAAACTGAGGCAAACAGGGTTAAGTGACTTTTCTGGGATCATACAGCTATTAAGTGTCTGAGGCTGGATTTGAATTCAGGAAGATGAGTCTTCTTGACTCCAGGCCCTCTCCACTGCTCTCTCCACTGCATCACCTAGCTTCCCAAGCTCTAAATACAAAGTTATAAATACCTACTGTAATATAGTTATGTATATTTAATTTATATGATTATGTAATATAATTATGAATATTTTTATGTGGGACATTCTATAAGAACTAAAAGAAGTAATTCTGCAAGGCTTCACATGCTATTATCTGCAAGACTTCCTAATAAATTTCTTTATTTTATAAATTTTGTTGAATGTAAACAGCATTTTACAAAGAAATAAGTTAGAATTTGGAAGATAATAATTATATATAAACTTAATTTCAATGTTGACTTCTTTATTTGAACAAAGATTTACGATATTTGGTTCAACACCACACAGTCTCAAATCTGGTTCTGCTTTGAGTTTTTTCTGTATTTTGATTGTAAACAAGAATAAAGTGAAAATGTGTGCTCACACTAATATGTAGTAGAAAATGGTGGGAGAATTTTACAAGCTTTCTTGCTAAAATATGGAAATTCATTTAGAAATTTTTAGTCATTTAAGTAATTGATGAAAATGAATATCTAGATAGACTATATTAACTTTTCTATTGACCAAAGACAAATATATGTCTTTAGTCAATAGAAAATTAATATTTTGTTAGCCAATATTCTATTTAGCCAATAGTAAGTTAATATTTTATTAGCCAATATTCTATTTAGCCAATAGAAAAGTTAGCATTAAATGATAAATGGACTTAAAGTTCATTTGGGTATATTGATTCATTTTTAATAATGTTTATATGTGAACTAACCTTTGGGAGGAAAGAATCTCTTTAGATGTAACTTTATTCTCTTCTACCAATGGCTTACTAGCTACACTATAGAGAAAGTGACCAATATGGTCAACCAGTTCATTTGAAAATATGCCTTACAGAAGTATGGTAACATAAACAGAAAATAAGTTTAAATTGAAAAACAGCCTTAATACTACTACAACAGGCAATATAAAATTTATTTCTGCAGAATGCTTGTAATGATCTGTGCTGGTTTCAAGATGACTTGTATTGTGCATGATTTTCAAACAGCCTGACATTTGTGTTACAAAAACACAAATGTTCAGAACATTTTGATCATGAGATTACACAGTTCATGAGATGAGATTACTGAGTAACAGAGGGGAACAAAGGAACTCCTTTGGTGCAGTATACAGAATGCAAATGAGGATATATGCATGCATCTTACCCTTATGGTGGTTTGAAAATGATTTGATTAATTTTATATCAATAATCTATTAATTATTGCTGGAAAATCACAGAACATCATAATCCTTTAAAATAGATAAGATTGAAAATAGCCCAGGTGACAATGGAAGGATGCATGAGGGAGGTGTTAGTAGGGTGCAGGATAATGCTAATAATGATGTATAGAAGATGAGGAGGAAAGAAAACATCAATAAGGATAAGTATGGCTAGAAAAGATGTTGAGAGTCATGTGTTGAGAGTGAAAAAGAACTGATGTGAAGCTGAGCACCCCATAACTACTAAAAGAATCAGATGAAACCTTTTGACACTTTGGTTAAATCTTCTATGGAGGCTTCTAGAAAAAAAAAACAAAATTGAAGAACATGAATAGTTCAGCAAGAAAAGTCATGAAGGAGTTGATATCTGTGCTGGTGGAGGGAGTGCCACCACAAAATAGATCTTTGTTGAAATCCTATGTGTAAGGCACAGGGCTGGAATAGGAAATAAGAGTTTCTGCCCTCAAAGAGTTTACAATTTCATAAGAAGACGTATGTATACAAATAAATATGATTTCAAGGTAGAATGGGATTAGGGCAAATGAGAAATAACAAAGGTAATCTAAGAAAAATCTGTGGAGGTCTCCTATGTACCAAAATGCTTACAGAGCTGATTTTGCAGTAGCAATGACTACACCAAAGCAGATACTTGGCAAGTGAATTAATGACTTAACATATTATGGTTTATAAATGTAATGGAATATTACTGGGCTGTGATAAATAATGATCATGGAGAATTCAAAGACATGGGAAGAAACAAGGCAAAGAAAGCAGAATCACAAGCTCAATACATGATGATAACAAAGGAAAGGGAAATCAATACTGACAAGCTTCAGAATGAAGATGGATGCAATGATCAATCTTTACTCAAAGGGTAGATCATGAAACATTGCTTTCTTCTCTTAGAAGGGAAGTGGTGGACTACAGGTGCAGAATGAGACATACTCTTTCAGACAAGGTTAGCATGTTGGTGTATTTAACTTAACATTGTTATAAGGAGGCATTCTATATTGGAGATGATTTATTGAGAAGTGATAATGATGTAAAAAGAAACTTATCAGGAATATATTTTAAACAAAAAAGAAAATCTGTAGAGGGAGAGATCAGCCAAAATACAAAAATGTCAGGGTGATGAGGAATACCAGTAAAACCTTATGTTACAAATCTGACTGCCAAATCTGAACTGTTGGATTACAATTATAATGCACTGAATTTTTTGGGGGTTTGGGAAACTGCCAAGCTTTGTTTCTCAAGTCTTATAAAAGAAAGCAGACCCCTGATTCACTCTGGTTGGGGCTGCAGGTAGGATTACTAACCAGAATTACAGAGTATTAGAGTTCTTAGGATCATAGATTTAGAACTGTAAGGAATATTAGGAGTCATTCAGTCCAAAGCTCTTACTTTGCTGATAAGGAAACTGAGATCCTCAGAGGTTAAATCATTTGCCCAAAGGTAAGTGGCAGAGTCAGGATTTCCTCCCAGGTCTTGGGACTCCAAATCTACTGCTCTTCCTGCTGTACCATTTTGCTCAACAATTTGGAAGATTTCTTTCTAGATATCATATGAGATCTTGTCTTAACCTTATTCAAAGCAGTTATCCACTTTACAACAGTCCTGTCAGGTTGGTCACTCAGTTACCAGTTGAATACCTCAATGATGAAGAGCTTACTACCTTTCAAGGAAGCCCGTTTCATATTTTGGATAGTTCTAATTGTTAGAAAGTTCTTCCTCATAGTGACCTGACTTTAAGTTACTCCCTGAAACTTTAAGATTATCTAACAGTTCTGCCCTCTGAAACCACACAACTCTTTCCCCTGTCTAATGTTTCTCATTGTCTCTACTGAAGAGGAGTTTTCTGGATATCACTGAGTACTTAGCTCTTGTTGGAAAGGAACCTAAGCATAAAGAATCATTCCAGTTAATTCGGTTCCAGGAATCTGAGCCAGAACGTCAGATGGATAGAAGGACAGAGTGCCAATGGAGCCATCAGGGTGATTATTTTGCATTAGATTGAGCTCTGGTAGTGTTTCAGGCTGCCAGAATAATGATGGCATTGGTCCCATCTTCTCAACGCTACTGCTGCTATCACTAGCAAGGTCATTGATTCCTATTTGAGTGTGGTTGGCAGGATTTCATACATCTTCCTTCCAACCCTCGCCAATCACTGAATTGGAAGCTTTCACCCCTACTCCCACCATGGAACAATTGTAAATACCAGATATCCTTCTCACTTCTGGAAATGACAAATTAATAATCTAAATGAATTCTTCCTTCCCTCATTGTTTCCTCATTTCTAGTCCAACTCAAGGGCTTGGTAGAGTAACTGTGTGATCAAACAAGTAGGTTCACATGATAATAATAGCTAACATTTATATAGCAAATGTCTGAGGAATGGTGCCAGATTTGTAGTCAGGAGGACATAGCTTGAACCCTACTATTGTATACTAGCTATGTGACTTAACTTTTTTCAGTCTCAGTTTACTCATCTGTAAAATAGGGATAACAATAGCACTTACCTCCCAGGGTTGTTGTGAGGATCAAATGAGATAACATATATATAAAGTACTTTGCAAATCATCAAGTGTGATAGAAATGTTATTCACTACCACCACCATCATCATTCTTGTCACCATCATCATCATCGACATTGTTTAACGTTGTCGTCATCACTATCATTGTCATTGTCACCATCATCACCACACTTTTAGGTTTGCAAAGTGCTTTCCATACATAATAAATGTCCCATACCAGGGAGTAGAAGTGAAATTTTGGCAGTATCTGAACACCAGAATGTGTGAGCTACTCTGCGTTACAATCTTTTTTAGAAGTATGAAGGTGTAAAAAGAAAGAGCTTGACTTTGGTTAAACACACACACACACACACACACACACACACACACACACAATGTTCCAAAGTTACACAGAGCTGAGAAATCATGAAACCTTTGTTTTCCAAAGATCTTTATCTTAGAATGTAGACTAACTCCCATGCCACTGAGTTACAGTAAATCCCAAAAGAATGACTCTTTCCTGTTACAGTAACTGCCTCTGATGTCCTGGCCCTTAACTTCTGTACATACTTGAGACAAAAAAATGAATCTGGCTACTGCTGGAGTAATCTTCCATGTACATCTCTAACCACATTACTCCCTTACTCAAATTTTCATATGATCATAGATTTAGAGTTTGAAGTGGTTTTAGAGAACATTTGATTCTCTGAGTGGAGATGACCAATGTGAAGGTAGAGTCCATCTTGGAATCCCTTATACCACTCTGTCTGGATCTCTCCTACGCACCTAAAACATCATAGTTTAACTTGTACTTCAGTTATCTATGCAGTGTCATCCTACCTACTGTACTGTAGGATCCTGAGGGCAGGGGACTGGGATCATGTCATGTTTCATTTATGTCTCCTTAGTGCCTTTTTACAAAGTTAGCTTTTTATATAAGGAGTGCTTAATAAGAACTGACCTAGTTCATTTCATTTCAGTTTGGGGGAACTAAGACGGAAATGGTTAGTACCAAAGTTTCCCCCAAGGGCAGGAAGGCTTCTTTTTAACTTTACACACTGAGAGCTATTGAGTTATTGGAGGAAGACATCACTTCTTTGCTTATATCCAACATGTTTCTGTGTATGGGAGGGGGAAGCAGTTGGCCAGGGACCATAAACATTTTGTTTCAACTTTATACAGTACTGTTAAAATTGTCTTTTAAAAAGTTGCTTTTGCCATAACTTTCACTTCTGAATATAATTCCCTCCCACCCAGAGAGCCATCCTTTGCAACAAAGAACAAAAAAGAGAGAACATTTGGTTCAGCCAAAAAAGCCAATATACTAAGTGAATCTGACAGGATACATAATATTCCACATGCAAAGTCCCCCACTTCTGCAAAGAAAGGAGTGGGATGTATTCTTTCAACTCTTCTTCCGGGCCAGGCTTGGTTGTTATGGTTTTAGTGACAGGTTTCTTTCCCATTTACATAGTTGTAGTCACTGCAAACTCAGCTAGGTCCAACTAAGTGGGAAAGTGTCAAAGTATTGGTCTTTGAGACCTAACTATGTTCAGAAAGGATCATAATGGAATCAATTGATGAGCACTTTTAAAAATGCCTGTAATATGTCATATACTGCTATATGGGGATAGAAGTACAAATAATAAAACTAGGTTGGAGTGAAGTTGTGAAGGGCTTTAAAAACCAAACTGAAAAGATGATATTTTATCATAGGGGCAATAGAGAGCTACTGAAGTTGATTGTGTAGGGGAGTGACATGGTCACATATGTGCTGAAGGAAACTCACTTTAGCATTAGTGGATAGGATGGACCAGATCAGTGAGAGATCTGAGGCTGGGAGAAAAATTAGGAGGTTATTACAATACTCTAGGTGAGATATGATAAAGGCCTGGACTAACGTGGTAGTTGCATGAGTGGAGGGAAGGAGTTTGATGCAAGTGATGTGAAAGTAGAAATAGCAAGATCTGATAACTGATTGAAAATACGGGGTGAGTAAGAATGAAGAGAAAAGGCTAATGCCAAGAATACAAACCTGAGAGTCTAAAAGGGTGGTGGAAACAGAGAAGTTTGTAAGAGGGAACGTGGTAGTGGCTCAATTCAGTTTTAGACATGTTGAGTTTGAGATGAATCCAGAACATCCAGCTGGAAATGCCCAAGGGCATTTGGTAATATGAACCTGATGATTAGGAGACAGACTGGGGCTAGACATAGAGATCTGGTCATCACTTGTATAGAAATGATAATTAAATCTATGGGAGCGGGTAAAGTCACCAAGAGAAAGTGAAGAGATGGTTGGAGAAGACAATGCAGAACAAAGTTTTAGGGAACACTCACAGTGGGTTTTTGTGACCCTCTTCTTTCTTGGTTCTCCTCCTATGGACCTAACCACTCCTCAGTCTCTTTTTCATTAGCTCATTATTCTCATCATGCCCCCTGAGTGGAAAGTTTGTCTAGGAAGATAGGACAGTCAATCATATCAAAGGCAGTAGAGAGGCCACGAAGGATGAAGATTGAGAAAAATCATCAGATCTGGCAATGGAGAGATTATGGGTAACTTTGGAGAGAGCAGTTCTAGTCCAAAGCTAGATTGTGAAGATTTTGAAGGAGTGAGTGAGAGAAGAGAAACTGTAGGCAAAAGAATGGGCAGTTTTATCCAAGAAGTTTAGCTGAGAAATGGAGGAGAGATAATGGATGATAGCTGGAGTGGTTGGGGGCAGGTCTAGGGGGGTTTTTTAAGGATGGCAGAAACTTGGCAGGTTTGAAGTCAATAGAGAAGGAACCAGTTGGCAAAGAGAAACTGAAGACTCAAGAGAAAATGAGTGATAAATTAGTGATTATATAATTCGTGTTACTCAACTTCAACTAGACCTTCACTAGAACAAGGGAATCTTTTCATCCCTCCCTATTTGATTCTCTATCTCACAAAAAGACTTTGGAATACCAAACCTCTTCTCTCTTCAAGTCATCCATACCCTACCTCCCTTTTCCTTCTTGTTTAGCTGAGAAAATTAGGGCCATTTGCTATAAGCTCCCTCTTCCAATAATCCCTAGAGTCCTGGCCACTAGGTGATGACATTTTTAGCTGAAGTAATTCATGAAGACTATCTGCTAAGTGTGGAGAGAGCCACAATTTATGTTGGTAGATGGAAGGCTCATTCCAGTGATATCGTGGATCCTTGAAATGTTGAAGTGCACATTGCAACTGAATTCCTGCAGTTTGGGTTCAGTCAAAGGACCACACTTGAGGACCGAGAGGGCCACATGTGGCCTTAAGGACTGCCCCTGGTCTAGGGCCTAGTGGCTAAAAAAAACATAGTCATTGAGTTTTCCAATAAAGTCAATAGCTCTTCTGACCCCAGAATCCTGTGAAAGTGAGGGCAGATTGCTCCCCATCCTCCCTCCCCTACTGATATTTCAGGGAAGGAAGCCTTCCCTTAGAATTTTAAAGCAGTTTGCTCACATAGTTTTGTTTCTACAAACTCTAGAACTTCCTAAATGTTCTTTGGGGCTCCGCATGTAAGGCTAAATAAAGGACTGTCATCTTTTATTATTTTAGAGTTAGGAAAAGTATGTTTTCCATGACTAAATAGCCTAAGGCATTTGGATATAATTTTTAGCTCATTAAAATATAAGGATTAAGGAAATTAAGAGGTCAACGACCAGTGGAAAAAATAATAGTCATCATCCACGTGAAACTACACAAACCAGGATCAATGTGATTGTCTCTTGGTACTGTTTGCCCCAGGCAAGGGCCTGCTGGCCAGTATTAGCATCTGGGGAGTGACCTGGGTACACTGCCATTTAACAGAGGAAGTAAACAGGACTCAATCGCAGTCAGCTCATAAAATCACAGAGTTGTAAGGGACATAATAGGTCATCTAATCCAACCTTCATTTGGAAGCATACCTACCCTCTTCAATAATCCTTGACAAGCTTTTTCTTGAATACCTCCAGTGATGGGGAGCCCATTATCTAATATGGCAGCTCATTTCACTGCTGGATTCATTAACAGGAAACTGAGTCAAAATTCCCTCCCTATAAGAACTCATTGGTGTAATTGGTTATATTAAAAGTAAAGGTTCTCTTTCCTGAAATATTGTAAGTCTGGCCTCCACAGGAAGCTAG